>NC_052063.2:1924293-2105035 GCF_903992535.2 Arvicola amphibius
CTCAGCGGAACAATTTCCATGTTAGACTATTCCCAACAAAGCACAGACTAATAAATGCCTACAGAGGATAGGACATGCTTATAATACACGACTTCCCACCACCCTTTCCTCAACAATTGAAAGAACAACTCGTCTACAAGGAGAGAAGCTAGGTATGGGGAGAAGGAAAAGTCAAGAGCCCTGAAGAATCAGGAAACAGGAGTTTCCCTAAGTCCACAGTTTAGTGTTTGCTACGACCGTGTCTCCCTAGATTAGTGTGCTGGTGCCGACTTTCAGTGTACCTTAGAATGCAGCTGTATTTAGTGATCACATGCCTTCAATCCAGCATCAGGAAGCCGAGTCAGGTGGATCTCTGTGAGCCTGAGGCCAGCCTGGACTACACAGCAAGCTTTAGGTCAGCCAAGGCTATCTGGTAAGACTGCCTCAAAAACAATCAAAACCTCCAACCCCCTCTCCTAAAACAACAACAGGAGAGGTAATTATAGCTCAATGGAATCACCAAGATGAGCCCTAACCCAACATGCCTGGTGAATCCCTAAGAAAAATGCTAGGGTTGCATGTGAAGAGGGAAAAACGCCATCTGGAGCAAGCCTCAGAAGAGGCTGTATCTGCAGACGCCTTGACCTTGGATGGCCAAGCTCAAGACAGCAAGAAAATCTGCTGCTGCTCAGCCTGCCAGATCTGTGGCTCTTACCAGAGCAGCCTTAGCAGACAAATACTGTATACCCAGCCTTCCTGTACCAGCTGCTCGGGACTTCAGAGAGTAAGACAGCTTCTGGCTCTGGTCGATGGTTGGCTCATGAGCATTACTTTAAAGTGTGCCCCGCTCCGTGTGTGTTCAACATTAGATGTCTTCCTTAATTGATCCCTACCATATTTTTTTGAGTCAGAGCATCTCACTGAGCTTGGAGCCTAGATTCAGCCAAACTAGTTAGTGCAAGTCCCACACATCCTTGTTGGGGAATATTATTTTCAGGTGTGTGACTTTTGTTTATGCTACATTTGTTTAACTCTGTGAAGCTGTGTTACTGTGCCTGTCTAAAACACCCGATGGTCCTAATAAAGAGCTGAACGGCCGACAGTAACGCAGGAGCAAGGACAGGCGGGGCGGGGCGGGCAGGCAGAGAGCATAAATAGAAGGAGAAAGGGGAGGGCAGGCGCCAGCCACACAGCAAGCCCCCGAGAAAGAAGCAAAGGAACGTACACAGAAAGAGAGAACGATAAAGGCCCAGAGGCAAAAGGTAGTAGGGTTAATTTAAGTTAAGAAAAGCTGGAAAGAAACAAGCCAAGCTAAGGCTGGGCATTCATAACTAAGAGTAAGCCTCTGTGTGCGTGATTTATTTGGGAGCTGGGTGGCAGGCGCCCTCAAAAGCCAAAGGGTAAGACCTCATACAAGAGACCCTGCTGTCCTCCTCCTCAGGGCTGACATTAAGTGTGCACGCTGCTCCTGTGTCTGTACATGAGGCCAGTGCTTCTGTGGCAGGTGCTTTACAAACGGAGGAATCACCCTGGCCCAGAAACTAAGTTCTTAATGCCTCAGGGAACGGATACCATGGTGTGGAGCAGGAAGAAGGGAGACTACCTGTGTCCCTAAACAGACTCGTGATCCCCAGTACTGTAAAGAAACGAGAGCAAATTACTACTCCAGGAAAAAAAAAAAAAAAAACATTATGCTACAGAGAAGTGATATTCAAATGGTTACTTATTTTGTACTGGATACTTTCTATGAAATTAAATGACTCAAAGTTCTGATAGTCAGCAAGCTGGGGCAAGATGTTTAGTTACCAAGTTTTGTGCTAAGTTACTGGACCCACCTAGCCACCTAGTAGTCAGTAAGTGTCACTACGATGAACGAATGTGCCTGAGAGCACTTAGAACCGTGAGGGTGTAGACGGATGGAGGGAAGGACGGCTGCGCACTTCTCTCTGCAGCGCTGGAAGACCAAGGCCTCAAGAGGGAAAGTCATCCGCCACAGACGTACCACCAGCCCAAACCTCCACTTAAAGACACAAGAAACTAACCTCTGAAGCCACGCGTGTGGGCCGGTGAGGTGACTCAGCCGGGAAAGGTGCTGGGTGTCCCCTCTGATGACCTGAGCTGGAGCCCCAGAACCCACATGACAGAAGGAGAGGACTCCTGAAAGCCGTCCCCTAACCTCCACCTATGTATGATCTCTCTCACATACACGCAGATTAATAAAATACTGTGTATGTATTCCTTGATAAAAAAAAAAAATCAGGCTTACAAGTAAATTTCCATTTGCCCAAGTGTCTTCTTCTCTCATTATTTGGTTAAAGCGCATCCTACCTATTTTTCTGTTTGGCAGTTTCCTTTCCTGCCTAGCTTTTCAATAAATCTGATAAACTGTTAAGACAGGACTATCGAGGGAATGAGGGCTAATCAGGAGGTTTTTACCTTGGATTAAAAGCCATCTGGAAAAAGAAAAGTAAGAAGACAAAGTCCTCACTGAAATAAAAGGTCAGCCACCCTGGGAGGACGTCCTCAGTTTCACAGAGAAGCACGCACGTCAGAGACCCTAAGAGCAAACAGCTCTAAAGCCACTGTGCCGACAACTGAGGCAGAGGCACTGCTGTCGTGTACCAGTCTGGGGACACGCTACAGCACAAGCTTCCTGGCATTTCACTTACAGGCCCAGGCTTAATAAAACTTACAGACAGTAGTGCTCCATCCACGAGTGTGTGCACACTCACAGGGTGTTCTCAAGGACAGCAGCGCTCTGTCCAGGGCGTGTGTGCACACTCACAGGGTGTTCTCAAGGACAGCAGTGCTCCATCCACGCGTGTGTGCACACTCACAGGGTGTTCTCAAGGACAGCAGCGCTCTGTCCACGCGTGTGTGCACACTCACAGGGTGTTCTCAAGGACAGCAGTGCTCCATCCACGCGTGTGTGCACACTCACAGGGTGTTCTCAAGGACAGCAGCGCTCTGTCCAGGGCGTGTGTGCACACTCACAGGGTGTTCTCAAGGACAGCAGCGCTCTGTCCAGGGCGTGTGTGCACACTCACAGGGTGTTCTCAAGGACAGCAGTGCTCTGTCCAGGGCGTGTATGCGCACGCACAAGGGTGTCTCAGGGACAGCAGCGCTCTGTCCAGGGCGTGTGTGCACATTCACAGGGTGTTCTCAAGGACAGCAGCGCTCTGTCCAGGGCGTGTGTGCACACTCACAGGGTGTTCTCAAGGACAGCAGCGCTCTGTCCAGGGCGTGTGCATACACTCAGGGTGTTCTCAAGTGACGCGAAGGACAAACCACCCATCAGGAATTGGAAGCAGCTTCAACTCTCGCCTATTTACTCAGATGCTCTTATCAAGTACTTAGTGTCTGCTCCAAGAAAGGCTTCACTGGGCTTTATGACCGCAAAAACACATTTCTGCCGCCTTTACTAAGTTTAGAGGGATCAGCACCTAGTGGGCAAGCACTGACATGCTCATCAGTCTCCAATTCTCTGTACACCGTGAAGTCAGCTTGGGTTGCCGTCGCGGTGACGAAACACCATGACTGAAAAGCAGGTTGGGGAGGAAAGGGTTTCCTGGGCTCCCACTTCCACAGCAGTGTTCACCACTACAGGAAGCCAGCGCAGGAACCTGGAGGCAGGAGCTGAAGCTCAGCCTGCCTTCTTAGAGAACCAGGACCACCTGCCCGGAATGCCCACAGCAGGACCTTATGGAGGCATAGTCTCAGTCGAGGCTCCCTCCTCGCAAAACTAGCCAGGACAGTATATGACATCGTACGCTGATGCGGAATGGGGAACTGTCTTAGGGTGTGGACTCTTGTAAGGAATACTGACATTTTCCTGCATGTCAGTTCTGTTCTGTCCACATAATAGGTAAGATGAGAGGAATCAAAACTATTACTAAATCGAGCCACAATGACCGCGCGCGCACACACACACACACACACACGCACACACACGCACACGCACACACACACGCACACACGCACGCACACGCACGCGCACACGCACACACACACACGCGCACACACACACACACGGGACGCCTTCCTGGGAAGAGTCACTCCTGCTCTCATGTGCACTCAGTGGGTAGAGCATCTGGGTTTACAATTCTGGGCACAGAAGGAAATGAAAATGAAGTAAACGATCAGATAAACACTTCTGCCATACAGACCTCTAAACATCATTAAAAGGTCAGCAGGCGAACCTGAGAAGACTGAAGATTTGACATTACGGTTACGGTTACCTTTCTGTCCATGACGACTGCTGAACTTGTCCCCGATCTCCGGACGCCGCGTCTGCCTTAGGAGCATCTTGATGAGGAAAGCATCCTCCGCGTTGGAAGAGATCATCACTTTCTCAATGTAGGAGTCTGTCGCACCTTTGTACCTGATGTGACGACAGAGACACTAAAATAGCTGCTGATGCCCTTTGTCAACATGCCACCCATACAACATGCCACCCATACAACATGTCATCCATAAGACAACATGCCACCCATACAACATGTCATCCATAAGACAACATGTCACCCATACGACAACATGTCATCTATAAGACAACACGTCACCCATATGACAACACATCACCCACATGACAACATGCCACCCATACAACATGTCATCCATAAGACAACATGCCACCCATACAACATGTCAGCCATTAGACAACATGCCACCCATACAACATGTCATCCATAAGACAACATGTCACCCACATGACAACACGTCACCCATATGACAACACATCACCCACGTGACAACATGCCACCCATACAACATGTCATCCATAAGACAACATGTCACCCACATGACAACACATCACCCATATGACAACGTGTCACCCATACAACAACATGTCATCTATAAGACAACACGTCACCCACATGACAACACATCACCCACATGACAACATGTCACCCATACGACAACATGTCATCCATAAGACAACACGTCACCCATATGACAACATGCCATCTATAAGATAACACGTCACCCATATGACAACACGTCACCCACATGACAACATGTCATCTATAAGACATGTCACCCATACGACAACATGTCATCCATAAGACATGTCACCCATATGACAATATGTCATCTATAAGACAACACGTCACCCATATGACAACACATCACCCACATGACAACATGTCACCCATACATGTCATCCATAAGACAACATGTCACCCACATGGCAACACATCACCCACATGACAACATGCCACCCATACAACATGTCATCCATAAGACATGTCACCCATACGACAACATGTCATCTATAAGACAACACGTCACCCATATGACAACACATCACCCACATGACAACTTGTCACCCATACAACATGCCACCCATATGACATGTCACCCATACAACATGTCACCGATGTCAACATGACACCCATATGTCTACATGCCACCCATACGACATGTCACTCATACGACATGTCAGCTATAAGACAACATATCACCCATATGACAACACATCACCCACATGACAACATGTCACCCATACGACATGCCACCCATACGACAACATGCCACCCATATGACTACATGCCACCCATATGTCTACATGCCACCCATACGTCAACATGCCATTCATAAGACAACATGTCACCTATATGACCACATGCCACCAATACGACATGTCACCTATACAACAACATGCCACCCATATGACAACATGCCACCCATACGACAACATGTCACCCATACGATGACATGCCACCCATACGATGACATGACACCCATATGACATGTCATCCATAAGACATAGTCTCTTCACTCCTGCCACAAAATATTCTGATATTTTCCTTTCCTGCTCTGAAAAATTATCCTTATTTTCAACATTAGAATTTATGATTTTCAAGCACCCACCACCTTGACCTCCCACTACGATGGATTAAACTGTGAGAAAAATAAGCCCCTTTCCTTGAGTTGCTCTCATATTTTATCAAAGCAACAAAAACAGTAACTGACATGATAATGGATCTCACAATAACAAAATTTTAGTATAGTTTTTGTCATTAAAAGGATTAAATTATGGCATACAAACTCACCATGGAGAAGTATGCAGCTCTAAAGAGTGGGGGTGGACCCTATGTGCTTATGTGGGAAGATGTGTCACTGTACGTGTGGGCTGCTATAACGTGACGTAGCTTGAAAAAAAGATTTATGATTTTCCTTTTACAGTGTCTGTTTATGAGGCAGACACGAGAGTCTTACAGCTATTCCTTTATTAGGGGCAGCAGTAACATGCTCTGAGGTTTCAGTTTGTGTGAGAGCACTTGCCTCATGCAACAGAGCTGAGCTTCAAGGGGAGAATGTCCAATTCAGCTGAGAGCCTGACCGCTTTTCCAACAGTCCCTCAACCTACTGACCATCCACATTATTACTGTCGCACACAGAGCTTGCCTCGTGCATTTTTATTGTACAACAGACATTATGAGGAGTCTACCAACATCCAGATCCCTGGGGTATGTAGATACAGCCATTGAAGGGTAGAGTTTGTGTACAAACACAGCTTGCTTCTAGCAGAAAGAGTTGGTAGTATGGGTACCAGAAGTCCAGGGGATCAATTGCTGGGGCCTAGGATGACGATGGTGGCAGAGGCGACTTTAGAGTTGAGACCTGCTCAGGCAGAGAGAGCAGTCTAAGCCAATGTGAGCAGTCCAAAGGGAGATGGTACACTTGGAAGAGACAATTTCCTAGAAATGCAGAGCCAATAAGGCAGAGCCAAGAGGGAGGCATGCCAGAGAACCTTCCCCATAGGTGACTATCATTTAGAATTTTACTCTATTTTCTCGAGAGAGTCACACAGTCGGATGGGTCAGAAAGAATCACCTGGGCACTCCAGAAGTTAACACACAGCACAAAGGGGTAGAGAGCTGGAAGCTTGGGTGACCAGACAACAGTAAGTACAGCCCGTCAGTACCGCAGGCATGAGTGTGTGTGCGCGTGCTGTGTATGGAAGTGTATACTCGTGTGTGCGCGTGTGTGTGTGCATGTGTATATGTGTGAGTCTGAGAGTGTACCTATGTATGTGAAAGCGGGTGTGTGTCTGAATGCATGTCTGTTAGTGAGTACGTGTGATAGAACCTACAACAGGAGTTACTGAAATGGCGCCTGCGCCAGGAGAAAGGAAAGCAGAGGGCTTGTGTTGCCAGGGACTGGCTAGACACCTATCATCACCAAGAGAAATTCGGAGAAGCCAATTTTGGGCTGGGGAGGAAGATGGTTTGGCCTAGCTTTGGCTCAGGCATGACCTGGAAGTGGCAACAGGCAGATGTCCTCGGGAGACATCAGTGAAGAGCCAGGGAGTGAGGGTTGGGTTTCTCCAGCTGGGAAACAGATCCAGAAAAGGGATGAGTGTCTAGTCAGTCAGGACGAGGTCACCACCAGGCCACACAGGAGAAGCAGCTGTGAGTGAGAAACTAAACCAGCAGGAGGGTGAGGTGAAGGCAGTGGTAAACAGAGCCAAGGGGAGGAGCTTTGAGTGCATACATGTTTTCAAAGATCAATGCAAGTCACACACTAGGTGACGGGGTAGACGGAGACGAAGGCTAAGCCACAGGACTACAACAGAAGACGCCGCTGACCTCGGCGATCTGCCCCACTCTGATTTCCTCAGTTGTTCACCCTCCTCCTGTCCTAGGCTGTGGGCACCGCAGGGCATGGACGGCCCTGGCTGGCTGGCTGCTGTGCTGTAACTAGAATTCCTCCTGGAGCGGGGCTAACCGTGCTCAAGAAACGTCCGTGGCTGTGAAGAACATAGGCTGCCTTTGGCCACCTGCTCTAGGGCTGTTTCAGTAGAGCAGAGAGACTGGAATTTAGGAGTGAGTGGAGAAGCAGGAACAGGGGTGACCCAGAAAAGAGAAATGGAAGGGAACGAGCTACGAATGCACCCAGATCCAGAAAAGGCCATCTCTCTTCTAAGATGAAAACACTTGAGCACATTCTCCACTGTGGGAAAGAAACTGATTTTAAAGACAGGTGGCCACCATGACAGGACAAGCACAGTAATGGAAGCGCCAGCAGAGGAAAGACACCTCCATACCTACACCTTCAAGAGTTCTGTTGGAGCGAGTTGGTATCTGGTGCCCATTCCCAGGTGAGCTGTATGCTCTCCTGTCCCACAGACAAGTTCATGGCTCTCTCACTGCTGCACTGAGACAGCTCTCACGAGCAGTTCTGATGTCAGTCTGTATTCAAGTCCCACCTCTGCCAAGCAGGAAGTTCTCCCTGCTTCCAACCCCACCATCAGATTCTAAAGAACTTCTGGGAGAATGCGTCCCAGGTGAAAGGACTAAGCTCTCACACGCAGGACACCTGAAGACAGCAGCACAGCAGGCGGCTAGCATCAGGCAGCGTCTTTGCCAGTGGCTGTTCTCTGGTGCCCCTTTCCCAGCCCTCACCTGGGCCTAGGCCAGCTTGTCTAAGACAGGGTGCCCATCTTCTTTAGATGGTTCTGTATCACAGTGTGGTGCCTACTACTGGCTCACCTCAAAAAATTTCACATTTCATTATACTTAAGAGTTGAGAAGAAATTTAGAAATTGACCAATTTAACTTTTTCATTATACAGAGAAAAGAAAAGGGATTTGAATGTTTCACCCAGGTGAGATAACACAAGTACAACCAGTCTTAGAAACAGCTCAGTCCTGGTACACTGGTGATGTTATTTTGGGGCTAGTGTTTTACTTTTTCTAAACCACACATCCGGCTGTGTCATTCTCTGCAGAATGAATGGTTAACAGCAGAGAGCAACACTGGTCCTCCAAACCTGAGCCTTTTATACCCAGTGCCTTTGCTGTTTCTTCTACCTGGACCTCCTGGCTCTCTGGCCCATTCCTCTTACTGGGTTCTAAGATCTGAACGACTCCACACTGTAGTTTGTCTTCTAAGAGACTGTTTTCACATGGGAAAAGGGTATCTATGCTACTTCTAGATCTTCCCTGTGTTAGGATGACATAACTTATACAGGACACAGAATCACACACAACATGTAATTTCCCCATTCACTCTTTTTCCGAGCGTCTCTCGTCTATCAAGGCATGAGCGGCACGCACGTGATGGGCACATCTTTGTACTGTGGCTGCTGCGGCACATTACTTCCCTCCAGAGGGATCTGAGTCACTGTGGGCATGGACTTATTCACAAGCACTTGCTTGTTTTCCACTTTCTCACCTAAGGAAGAGAAAAGAGCGTCAAACAGGCCACTAACATCTACACAGAACGCAGGACTGCCATGCACAAAACTATGACAGACTTGGCTTCTGAGAGCCAGACATGGAAGGAAGACACAGGCCACCCCAGTGGGAAATAAAGTCCAACAGGGTTCAGAGAGAAATTTGTAAGAGAAAGAAATCAGACGGAAATCACAGGGTGATAAATGAGACACTGTATAGGTAACCCCCGCTCCTGCCCCAATCAAGAAGCAGAAGAGGCTGCACCAACACGGAGTGCCCCTGCAGTCAGCAGCAATGTCTTCTGGTATCAGAATAGATTAGGAGCACTTCTTATCTGTAGACTTTTCAATCAGAACCAATTTACCATCAGCTTACCTTGAGAAGAAAAGACATCTCTGGTCTACGGATCAGCTACTTAAATAACCATCCTCACGCTTAATTTCAAGCCATGGTGGTTGGTGTTCACACATCATAGCAATTCCCAAGGACGTAAAAGTAGACAGGCTGAGGGGACTCGCCCATGTGTGGCCTGGGGATGTCCACCCAGGGCTCATCTATGACTAGGCGGTGTGGACGGTGACTGTCCCCGCTTTCCTCACAGCCCCACTGGCTCTCTTCCTTTTGGGTAATCGCAGCTATCAAACTCAGACGCTCACACAGGTTGGACCCCACTTTCCCATCTCTCTTTAGCAGACACCGCTCACCCACCTGCAGTCCTCAGCTCATTTCCTTAGAGGATCTGCAGATCCTCTTGTCACACAGTGGTCTCAGATATCTCTAGGACTGCTTACACTAGATGTAACATGTTGCCTGTGATCTGATGATAAATGTCAGTCTTCTACACTAGCCTGTAGAACCTAAGGCAAGGGCTGTGTGCTGTACAAACTAACGAGTTCCTTACACATTTGTTACTATAATGAAGTCATTTCTGTTCAAAGTCAAACCATAAGCAGAATGTATAAATTAAGAAATACCAGCATAGATACAGAGTCAAGACCTTATTCAAAATAGTGTTTCAAGTTTGGCTTTTCCATAATTTAAGATTACGCCTAGAATACATTTTTACTATGGAAAGAAATACACAATGCATAGGAAAAGAGCTAGGAAGGAAACTCATTGAAAATAACCGCACTCACTGAATCTAGATGGGGTATTACACATTGGTTCTTTCTGTCCTGATTACCAACATTACAGAAATATTATTAAATAACTCACAATTTCAAAAAGTACATACTGAAATTCATTATTTTTTAAGGGTTTTTACCTGGAGAACAAATGCCATCTGCATCTAAAATTTCATGTCGCCAGATGGGTTTTCTGGTAGCAGCATCCAACATGGGACCCATCACTTTATCAAAAGTCTGATTGGTGTATCGTTTCAATGTGCACTTCGCATTTTTATACACCAGGCAACGCCCAAAACCTGAAATGAAACCCCCAGAGGGTCAGAATCCATAGTAATATGAGAATGTGGTAAGACATGGATTTACAGTATTCAATAAGGCACCTCACGTTTTCAAAACAAAACGAAAAACCAAACCTTCAACTACTGTTGGTAAACCAGGAACTGGCACAAACCCAGACAACACAAAGAATGGCTCACAGTCCTCTGCCAACTATGTATGCAAACACTGTGATTTCCACTCCCGCTCTCCAGCGTGCGATGCACTAGATCACACCGGAGGAAGGTGACACAAGGCCACAAAATACCAGAGTGTCAAGGGGCCTTAGAAATCAGTTTTGCCACTCTTTTCTTTTACAGACATTCTGAGTGGAGGCCAGAAAATTAAACCACCACCGTCACCCAGGAAGTGGGTGGCACATGTGAAAACTGCCCAAGTCCATCGACTCTCAGGTCTCTGCTGAGACCCCTGAAAGATCTTTTCTTTGATCCGGCATTTACGGTTAGACCTAAGCTCTAAGCAAGCAAGCAGAATAATATTTTCACAGAAGGGGAGCACACTGGCCCTGCCTCCTCTCCTATAAACGAGGGGTGCTGTGGGCTGAGCAGAATGGAGTCCCTGCCTCCTCGCCTATAAACGAGGG
Organism: Arvicola amphibius; assembly: GCF_903992535.2. Lineage (NCBI taxonomy): Eukaryota > Metazoa > Chordata > Mammalia > Rodentia > Cricetidae > Arvicola > Arvicola amphibius. The sequence continues at coordinate 1,935,503 of NC_052063.2, forward strand.
TGCTGTGGGCTGAGCAGAATGGAGTCCCTGCCTCCTCGCCTATAAACGAGGGGTGCTGTGGGCTGAGCAGAAGGGAGACTGCACAGTCATTTGTGAGTCTCTGCGCGGTTCTTGTCATCGTGGCTCCCAGCAACCTGGGCAGCCACAGCACACTTGATGCGGGGAGCCAGCTGCTCTGCAGATACTGCATGATCCGAAACTGAGACGACATCCACAAACGGCCCCGTGCGGCAGGGCATGCAAGTCCGAACTGTACAACATCATCATTGGTTTCTCCTAAGCATAAGTGAACATTTCATTTATAGGCGAGAGCTTAAAAGCTCACAAAGGCTAAATGCTGATCATTAAATCGTGGTTCAGATTTCCACATTGATGTTACCAGTTAATCAGAAAGAAAAGTATCCAGTTCTAAAGCATGGCTGTTGTCACTGGAGGAAAAAGGGGCATAAATTCAGTGCGGCCAACATTAATGCCAGTGACACATATCTAGGAGTACTATGATGGCTGCCTAGCAACGAGGGAGAGGGACGGGGAGGCATTGTGGGTATGCCAGGGAGGGAAGGAACTAGAGGCTGAATAGAGAAGTCAGCCTGCAGACCAGGTGGTGCTCGCTAGGGCAGGCAGTGGTGACCCGTGAAAGTAAAGCGCTAAAAGGAGTGGAGAAGAAAAAAGGCAAAGACCACACGATAAGCATAATATACATCCCTAGCTTCTGACATTTGGCTAACAAATGCATCACAGACTTGGCATTTTCTGTCTGCCCTCTCAACACAGGTTTATTGTTGCATGTATTAACAGATATATTAGAAACAAACGAAACGAACTTTAGTTCATAAACTGTTTAATTCCTGGCAGAAAAAAATAATCTCATTTATTTTTCTCTTTGAGAAACTTTCAAGCTACTAATAAAGTAATAAAGATCCTGAAGTTCAACACTTAATACTTTTTTCAATGTTAGTCATTAAAAACAAAGCAAGCAAACAAAACCAACACAAAAGTATAACAGGTCTTACAATTCTAGACATGGCAGTGACCTGTACCCATGAGACCTCAACAAAATGTCTACCTAAACAAGAGCTGCACAAAGACAACACTAGCTGAGAAGCCGAGGTAGACAGGAAATGTACAAGTTTCTACCCCGAGCTTGAGAGCTGCAATCAATGGCTGCTGAGAGAGGGAAAATCAGTCTTCTCTAGGGATGAGGTCCCTGATAGGTCAGTCAATCCCAAGTGGTCAGCTCCAAGCTTAGGTGGACTTAGACATTTTACGTGTGTGTGTGTGTGTGTGTGTGTGTGTAACAATAAAGAAGTTATTAAGTTGCAAAGGGGGACAAAGGAGGGAGGAAGAGGGGTGGGAATGATATACAGTACTGATACGCAATTCTCAATTTAAATAAAAAAGTACAACAGCTCTAATTTGTGTATAAAACTCTAATTATTTGAAACCTGCACTGCATTTTAACACCAACAATCATCACTCACTACAACCATGGCTCACTACAACCATCATTGACTACAACATGGCTCACTACAACCATCACTCACTACACTCATCACTGACTACAACCATCACACACTACAATCATCCCTCACTACAACCATCACACACTACACCCATCACTGACTACAACCATCACACACTACACCCATCACTGACTATCTCTAACTCTGGAGGGAGCTCCTCTGGTGTTGAAGCTCGGAGAACTCACTCACCCCTGTCGAGCGAGGCCTTGTTCAGCACGAGAGCGTCTTCAATGTCGTAGCCGCTGTAACTCATCACGGCAACGGTTGCATTCTGTCCTGCTGGCAATTTCTCAAAATCTATCAACTCAATGGTTTTTGTTTTAACCATGGGTTTTTGTGGATATGCTAGTAGATACATAAGCGTATCGATTCTGTTCCGCTGGTTGTAGCCGATGGTACCTTTAGTATATTGGAGAAAACAAAATCAATCATTATATCCTGTAGAATAATCAGGTAGCATTGAATTTAAATACATTAAATTTGCTTAACTAAAATGAAGAAAATCTCAGGCTAAACATTTCAAAGAGTAATACCCATATGGTAGCCACTGATTTCTAAAGCAACTTTTCTCCTTAATAGTTAAAGTCCTAGAAAAATATAATCAGAGCAATAACAATCTAAACAATTTTAACTTTTTGGACTTAATACACACAACTAATCCTATTTTCACAATTTTAGTTGTGACTGATTAATTTCACAAGTTCAGTCAACAAACCTATACTTGGTTCTGTGATGATGAGAGGAAACTGGGTCCTCACATGCAGGAGCTCACACAGCACAATGAAACACACAATAAAAGTTTGAAATGAAGAAGAAGAGAGAAGGAATGGGGTGAAGAAAGAATTCAACTGAAAGCAGAATAGTATGCATCTGTTAATTTGTTATTTATGAAGCAGCAACAAAACATCTGCCTGCACCAAACACTAGGGACACTTGGGGGAAAAGTCAGGACAAGGAGCCCTGTTACCCTACAAGCATGTGTTACTGGGTCATTATCAGCTACACGTGCAATCTGAACTTTAACCCTCAGTGGGATTTATGGCCTCCCTGAAGGAGAGTCTTCAGTGTTTGGGGCTCATGGGCACAGGGCTGGCTGTAAAACAGAGTCCTTTAAACTAGGCCCCCCCATGGTAAGAAACTACTGAGCACTCTTCGCTTACGAATGGCTGAGGCAGCGAGGTGTCAGCATTAGGAGAGCCTTGCTTGGTTCTTGCATGTGCCTTCATGGTGACACCAACACATACCCCCATCAGCCCTAAGTGCTGCTGTACAGAGCTAAGCCAAGGTGTGCTTTTACCTTGAGCCAAACTGTGTATTTGATTTCCTTTAACTTCTGCATCTTTGTGTTATTAGATCATCTGCATTCACCCCCATCACTACCCCCCCCCCCCAATATCAACAGCAACCTTAAATCAGGGAAAATACAAAAGATCTGTCACCCTTTACAATCACTACCACAGGCGATGACCAGAGCTGCACAGGAGGCACAGCAGAGTGAGGGGCTCATTACAGTTGCTCAGGGAATGCCAAGTGAATTAAAGTGAAGAATTCGTGCTTTTTAACTGTGTATACATTTGTGCTTGAATCTTTACAAAACTCATCGAAAGTCAGCGGAAAAGCAAGTGTCAGACTGTCTGCACTAGGAACTGCCATTTGTGCTATTCTAGGGACAACAGAGAAGCTGGACAGGACCCGAAAGCTCTCTCAGTGCTGCTGGGGTCACGCCTCTGTTCTTTCTAGGAAACCATTTACATCTACGCTGTGACTGCAGTTCCTGCTGTGGAGCTGACTCAGCTTGAGCTCAGGATTCAGGCAATGTCCCACCAGGCTGCCAAGACACGTCCTCTGAAACTGAGACAAGCATTATCATACTGCAGGGGAACATAAATGGCTGCGCTCTCAACAATGGCCTCGGAGCCTGATCCTGCTACAGACGGTGCCTCAAGCCCAGACATAATTCCCAAGCATTCCTACTGGCCGCTAAATGGAGGAACAGCAAGATCATTTAGCACATCTGGGGTTACGACTCATAGGAAATTTTTCTTTAAAAAATCTTACGTACTATACTCACACACAGCGTTTTTGGAAGCATTATGGATGTGCACATCAAAACAATGTATACAAACTCAACTTCTAGACCACAGACTGTCAAAGGCTCAGGCTAAGGTGTCCTTAAGGAGCACTGGCAGTGCCTGCCCACAGCTAACACAGGAGGGCACCCACAACCGTGTTTGCTCTCCCACGCCCCTCTTCGCTGAAACCATTGTCTCTAGTGATTCCCTTTGCTCACTACCAAACATGATTTTTCTACTCAGCCACATTTTCTTGATATCAGCAGGCATTGCAAAGCATACAAATGCATGTTAAAGCAGGGAGGTTATTTAGGGTGAGGTTAGTGAGTCTATAAACCAGTAACAAAGTAGTGTCGGTGGAAAATGACGTCGTATGCATTTAGTATTTCTTCTGTTCTGTGCCCTCAACCATTACCAGTTAAAACAAAGGGTGATGGTATGGTTAACTGTAGACACTGCCAAAGAATCAGGAGGAGGGCCTATACCTTCCGCTGTCTCTGTCGGCAATGTCTGAGCCTTCCCACTGATCTGCACTAGGACAGCCTTTGGCTCTATTGTCCCAGGAACAATATTCTATGTGTAGGATCCTCAGGTGGTTTACTGGGCATTCATGAGACAACTGTACCGCTGAGCAGCCTGACAGGCACAATGGCCATTCTGTACATTCTATGAGTGCCTTATCTTTTAACTGGGTTGTCTTATTACCAGAGTTCTTTAAATAAACTAGACACCTATGCATAGGGAGAATGCTTCCTCCTACTCTGTGGCATGCATTTTCACAACTCCAACTATCTTTCAAGAGCAAAAATCTAATTCTGAGAAACTTAATTCATAAATTTTTCTTACAACAGTTTATAGCCTTTCTATCTACCCTACACTAGAAAGCTGAACTCAAATCATATGCTCCCAGAGATATGTCTTTCCTTCTCCAAGCTTTAGTTTTAGCTCTTATGTTTAGGGTATGATTCATTTCATATGGATTTTTCTATGGCATCAGATAGGAATTGATATTCACTTTTTTACATATAGATATACATAATAAAATACACTTAGTTGAGAATCTTCCTTTCCCCAGTGAACTGCTGTAACTGTCAGACTTCGGTTCAGCTCTGCATGCCCACACCAGGACGAGCACAACCACCAGCAGCCCCACTCCAAGGGAACCGACGTCTGCAGGCTCCTCCACTCTTAGGCACACACTCTCCTGCTTCCTGCATCGTACGCATAATTTTTTTAAAAACTTCACAAAACCCAAACATTAGTTATAAAGATAACAGTGTTTCAAGATGGAGGGCAATGATTATAAACAAGTTCAGATCAGAGCTGGGTGTGTTGGCACACACCTTTAATCTTGGCACTTGGCTGGCAAAGGCAGGTGGAACTCCAGGAGTTTGAGGCCAGCCTTGTTTACATAGTGAGTAGGTCACTCAGGGCTACCTAGTGAGACCATGGAGAGAGAGAGAGAGAGAGAGAGAGAGAGAGAGAGAGAGAGAGAGAGAGAGAGAGAGAGAATCAACTGCTTATAAATGATTGCACCTCCTCTAATTTATTAGTTCTACTCCATTCAATCATACATCTACCCTTAAAGCAATATCATATTGTCTTTATTGTTATAGCTTCATAATAAATCAGAATCAGGTTGTATGATTTCTCCCATTTACTCTTCTCCAGCCTAAAACTGCCCACCCCCCGTCGACTGTGTGTGCATGTGTGTAGTTAGGTATGTATGTATGTATGTATGTTAGGTATTTATGTATGTACGTATGTATGTATGTGTATGTGTTTTGAGACAAAAATCTCACTATCTACCCTGCTAACCTGGAGTTCATAGCAATCTCTCTGACTCTGCTTCCTAAGTGCTGAATCTAAAGACCTGTGCCACCTAATCCAGCTCTATGCTAGAGATTCGTTCATTTATTCACACATTCATTCATGTATTATTTCAGAAACATGTATTAAGTGTTTACCAGAGATTCCATAAGAGATATATACTGTGACACAAGCTACTCGATTACTCTGGAATTCAGCTTTCTTGTCAGAAAAAAAAAGTGCATGCCTCACAGACTGTTATCGTGCCTAGAAAACAGACGCATGTAAGAAAGTCTGGGGACAGGCCAGCAGCTGTGTGTGTTTGGCATGAAGGAAGCCCTGAGTTCAATGCCCAGCAACACTCCCTCCTCTGTGTGGGTATCAGGAAGTGGCAAGGTCATGATGATCCAGCCAGCTGAGCTTTATGGGTATTACCCACAGGCTGAACTTAGATGGAAGCAGCAACTTTGTATCACTGTAAGGGAGGCCACAGAAACCACAGAAGTGGAACCACAGGGACCCAGCCCCTCCAGGGAGTCCAGCATGAACCCCAGGCACAAGGGTGTCTGACACCCCAGAGACTTGAGAAGAAGGGAACATTTCAGTCAGAGACAATCACACAGGCCACAGTTAGAACAGCTACAGTGATCAACAGAGTCAAAAAACTTCTCATGGCTAAGGTCTTCCTCCGATTTTTAAAACTCCTAAACAAATAAACAAACACATAGAACAAACAACGGGAGAGAAGAACACAACAACATTTTACAAGGGTTCTTGGCCATCACGTGCTTTAAATATCTCGGTTCCAGGACACCCTGCTCCAGTTTAAACAGGAAGAAGTGGTCTGTTTAGAAATAGACTCTGCTGAAGACAAAAAGAGAAGCTGTCCCTGCTCCTCAGGTTTTTTGCTTTGGCTTTTTTTTCTTTTTCTTTTCTTTTAGTCCTAGCAATTGGGAGCTGAAGGAAGGGGGAAGGGCTGGAGGAGAGCCGTGATGCATATTCATTAACCTGCTGATAGAGACTGAGTAACCCTAAGGAGGAGAAAGTATCCCTTTAGGACTGTCTGCCAACTAGTAAAACAGGCAGGATCTGAGATTGAGACTCTGAACTCAGCCTTGCAAGCGCACAGCCGTGGTTACCACACACAGCCAGTGCCCAGAGATCCAGAGCCTGACCCTTTCCAGAGGTTCACCTGAGCCACGTCCTCACACATAAAGCCACATCCACAGAAGTGAGAGGGTCTCAGCAGCACAGAGATGCCTGGAGAACACCTGAGCTCTCCTAGCTTAAAAAGAGGCTGCGATCTAAGAGCCAGTTTGTGGGACTGGCTCTCTGATGTGTCTGAGCACCTGTGCCCAAGCAGGTCTGGTCCCACTGTGCTTTTTTGTGGAGAGAAAAGGAGTTACCGGGCTCCATTCTCAATAGGGCAATGGGCCGGAGACACAAATCTTCCAGGTTGGCTGGAATATTTAGTGAGTCAGTTCTGGACAGGATGAACAGACAAGTAACAAGTGTAACACTACTTTGGAAAACCCACACAGGCTCTGAGATGAAAGCGGTCTTCAGCAATGTGTCCTCTTTAAAGTGGCTTAGTTCCTAGCTGCCAGGACAGGGGAGCTCAACTACCCGAGGCAATCCTGCTCAAAGGGCCGGGCTTGCCTCAGACCTGGGCCTGGGATGTGTCTTCTCTCATTGGCCTCCTCCCTCCTGTCTGTCACACAGACCTTGCCTCAGACCTGGGCCTGGGATGTGTCTTCTCTCATTGGCCTCCTCCCTCCTGTCTGTCACACAGACCTTGCTCATTACTCTTGCAGCCGTTTCAGTACCCAAAGGGAAACACAGCCAAGCCATGCGCCAGCTTTAAATGCACTTCTCCACGCTTCCTTCCCTGTCAGGTGGGTTTTATAATAGCAGACATTAATAAAGGCTTTTTTTAAAAATGACTTAAGATATTCAGTGGCTTTTGTCTTGCAAGCGTCAGCAGTAACGTCAGAGGATTGTATCCAAGGAGCTAAATGTGCAGGACCCAGGGTCAGAGCAGCTGAATACACCAACCTCAGAAAACACAGACAATGAATTGCAAATGACAGTCACAACAAAACCTTCACACAGAAGACGACAAAGGATCTCCGCAGACGCTGGATTGGCTTTCTGCGCACACTGATCCTGCTTAACTGTGTGTGGTAACTAACCCAAGGCTCAGACCTGGGGGGCCGCAGAATAAAGACTCTTTTTTGTTTGTTTTGTTTTTGGTGGGGAGAGTTGTGATAAAAATAACTTTTCCTTCCTTTAAGTCTGTTCTTTCTTTTTATAACAGTTTCACTAACGGGAGATGGCCAGTGCATGTCTGAACTTAAACAACAGTGGCACCAGCAAGGCAGTGACCAGTCACAAAAGGTGGACTGTCTCAGCAGGCATGCGCGTCTTCCATGGCGCACAGGGCGCAGTACCAGCGCACAGGCGGGACGTGGGTGACTGGGAGGTGAAAGGGATGAGCCGCTGCTGGGATTCTCCCGCTGGCAATTAGTCCCCACGGCCCAGGCGGTAAGCCATCCAGGTAAATGGTGCGCGGCCACCATGCTTTTCCTCTCTCCACAGCCAGGCAAAGGGCACACGGAGCTCAGGAAGGTGCACCCACACTTCCTGTCTGCACTGAGGATGCAGAATACTCAATGGCCAGCACAGCTGAGGGGGCAGAGGCTGTGCATGGCAACGCGAACCTCCCTTGACCGTCCACAACGCTTGGAAAGGAAGCTCCCTTGTGACTAGAAATGACATGTCATAAGGGAAATTTGGAAAACATTGCCAACAAGTCTCTAAGTCTATCTATGGGGTGGACTGACTCCTCAGACTGCTGTGCACTGCCGTAATTATCTCCCATGCAGCATACTCTCCACCACAGCTATCTTCTTACCATAAAGGTACACCAAGCTGCAAGGCCCCGTGAAATGCTTGCTCAGATTTTCTCTCTGAGAGAAGCTTCCCTTCCGAGAGCCAGTGCAGTTCCAGCTTCACATGGGCTCGTCCCCGTCTTGGCCCCCAGATCCTGGATCCTGATCTAATCTGCTGGTCCCTCCAATTGCACTGAAAACCCCTATGCAGAGAGCTCTGTCTGGTGTCTGTTTTCAGGCTCCTTCTCCCCACGTCTGACCGCCAGTCTCACTCAGTAAATGCTCTGGATGTATGGATGGGTACATAAATGGAGAAAGACGGGGGAAGGGAAGGAAAATCAGAAGGCGAAGGATATGGACTTGGGAACTGGCATGTAAGCTTAGGAGACACAGTAGCAGCTACCAGAACAGGACAGGCCGTGACTATCGGGAGCCTCCTCACTTCAGGGCTCTGCTCTTCCACACAGCATTCCTGGTTAACTCACACATTTCAGGGCTCTGATGCTGACATTTACTCTTATAATTATGGGAAATTTATGATGTGCTTCTTTGTTAGCTAAGGAAACTAGCTGAGATCTCCATGTCTGTTGGCAGAGCTCCTGCAAGCATCACAGTGTTGTCCTCTCTTAGTCACCTGCCTTTTAAACTACAGCTGTCCTAGTCAGCAACTGCATCTCTGTGGCTACCAGCAGCAGTGAGGCCGCAAGAGCCGCAGCCTGAAGACATTCTGTCCTCTCAGGCACCAACTCTTTCAAAACTACTAAGAGAACTTACCTAAATCTCTGTCCCGCTAAAGAACTCAAGACTCAAAGGCTGAGGTAGAATTCTGCTCCCCAGAGAGGCTGAATAACAAGCAGCTAACCTAATTCGCCTGATCGCATCTCCCAAGAAGTCCTAGTGCTTTTTCTGGCCCCTCGTTATAAACCCTTCTCCACCTGGCTCCTCCCTACCACTTCCCATCAGCTAGTTGCTGATGCAGCCTCCAAACCACAGGTGAATTTTATTTAATCAAACACATCTTTGCATCATTTAACAAAGGTTCCAGAGCATAATCGAAGTAACATCCCTTAAAATAATCTACAATATCACAGAGTTCCACAGGCCCTTTGAGCTTGGCAACTCCAGGTATCACCAACATCTGATTGGCCCAAACACACACCATTGAGAAGAAAGTGAAAGTCTTTCTCTAGTCACGCAGAAGCAGGTTTAACGAGGCGATCTTACCCATGGCTTGCTTGCCCATAGCGCACTGGTAGGTATTCCTGGGAGACTGGTTATGGTGAGGGTATGGGATGAGGCCAGCACAAACACCGAGAAGAGTGAAGGGTTCAATCTCCAAGTGGGTGGTGTCTCTGGCAAGTAAATGAAGATTGAGGCAGTTTACGCATCAAATACTGAGATCAGTGTCTGCTGAAGGATATAAAAATCACCATTTCCTAGCTCCCCGAGGGACTTATAAGATAATAAACCTGGATGCTGGTGAAACTGCTAAAATAAAAACATGACAAGACCTAAGAATTTGAACTGCTCTGTGATTTAAAAAAAAATTATCATCAGTGATGGAAATAAAAGAGAACAGAAACAGTATAAGTGTGCAGCACCAAACACGGGAGCATGGTGCAGTGACCTGCACGTGGGCAAGCACCTGCTCGCCCTTCTATCAGGAAGACCCTGCATCGCTGTGGGGAGAGGAGCAGATCTTTGAAAATGAGTCCCCACGAAGCTCTGCAGACAGTGCTGGTCACGAGCTGACGCCGGATACTGAGCAGTGAAACCTTAGGCTACTGAAGAACTAAATTTTAGGTTTTTCCCTATTTTAATGGATTTAAAATTTGTAACTAAAGTTTAAATTTAAATAACTCAGTTTCTTTTTTAAACTGTTATATTTCAAACTATTTACATTTGTGAATCTATCTATTCAACTGAAAAGTTCTGATTTAGCATTTCTAATGAAATTTAGTTGTAAGTATATAAAGATTTTAAAGATTTACAATGGGAAAATATAAAATATCTCATTAAAAATATCCATTACATGATGACAATATTTTGGACACCGTGGGATAAAATATTAAAAATAGGGCTGGAGATATAGCTAGATGGTAAAGAACCTATTTAGCATCTGTGAAGCCCTGGATTCAATCCTTAGTATCCCCTCCCAATTAATAATTAATAAGTAATAATTAATCACTATTCTTTTCCTTTTCATATGGCTACTAGAAATCCATAAGTATTGGTGGCTCGCGCTGTTCTTATAGGATAAGTTTGTTACAGATACCTGTTTAATAGGGGTCAGAATGTTGGTTACTTCATAATACATTTCTGCAGAAAATTCAGGTTGGGACAAAATAATAAAGTAGCTCAGATGTTTTCATGGAAAGAGCAGCCAGAGTATGTAAGGGTTTTTACTCAAAGTAATATATATCATATTCCAGATATGCTATACAGTGATCCTGTGTTCCTCACCCAAAGGCCCATGCCATAGAACCAGAGGTTTCTAAGAAGCCAGGTCCCCGCCCACTGTGGAGAGCTGCCTGTAATGCACCTGGTCAAAGCGCTCCTCCCTCCTCACCTCTTGTCTCCAGCACACACCAGGCTGTGTCCCCACGCTGGAGGGGGAACACTTTCCAAACATCACAGAACCCTTGTCAGTAGGTGGGAAAGGGCCTAGGGGCTTTTGTTTTAAGAAGCACAGCTAACAGCTAGCTTTCTACACTAGAATAAACAAGCTTTTGGTTAGGGCTGTGGCCTAGTGACAGAGAAAGTGGCTAGCACGTATGAGGTCCTAGGTTCGTTCAGTCTCTGTACTGGAACTAAACAAGCAAACAAACCCAGAATTTGCTTTAAGTACAGTGCTTTGCCTAAATACTAGCCAGGATGAAATTCTGTAAATAAAATTTATTTGTAAAATGTATTTGTAAGGTATAAAGAATAAGTTAACTTAAAAAGAAAAGGAAACACAAAGTTTTTCTTTTATCACAAAGTGACATATATAAGATTTTATAGTCTCTCATAAATATTGAATATCTAAATGCTCGGAATTTTAGCTTTATGAAAAAGAAAACTTATTTCCTTTAAAATCATAACCACTGCAAATTTATCCTGAACAGCAATTAAGAAATGTAACATACATTTACTTATTATTCAAACAAAACCACTAAATTCCAGCAGGGAACAAGTTAAAGAAACTACATAGGCAAGTAATGTGTCCATGCTGACACGCTGGTCATAGGATAGCTAACTAGAACGTGTAAACATGTTCCTGCTGCCCTGAACACACCACCTGCGGGAGCACGAAAGCAACACGAGGCACACGGTAAGACATAGTAGCATAAGCCTTAGCGGGACACACGCCTTTAATCCCAACACTCGGGAGGCAGAGCCAGGCGGATCTCTAGGATTTTTTTTTTTTTTTGGTGCTGGAACTTTTATGGAGGGCTTTGTATATACCGGGCAAGCACTCCGCCAACTGGGTTACACCCCCAGTTTAAGTTCTTTTTTTTTTTTTTTAATTTTATGGACATCTACATTTACAAACATGTCTAGACTATGAGTAAAACAACAGGATTATCATATTTTAAAATAAAGTGAATTTGAGCAATACAATACCTTGGTGACGGGGTAACCCCGTTTTATAACATCCTACTGCAGGAAGGTATGCGGTACACGATAAGTCAGTGAGACACAGACTTGTATAGTTGGCAGTGAGCACTTGCAGTGAAGAAGGTGGAAAGAAATATGGGTGTTTGTTTTAAAAGAGGGTCCTCAGAGACTCACAACAGAGAGACCTTGACTGTGGGTCTGAGGGAGGAACAGGGAGGACCAGGAGCCACCAGTGTTCAAGGTGCTTGAAGAGAGATGGCTGACACAGTAGGTTAGGGGAGGTGAAGGCAGATGGGGCCAGGGGAACCCAATGGCGTCTGTGAGAACGTCTGAGGACACAGAAGGCTGCTGGGGGACAGCAATGCTGCATCCCAGACCAAGAGGAAAAGTGGGGTGGAGAACGACACTCGGACCTGGGCACATCTTGGAGGGTCATGTGACGAGAGAGTCGCTTACAAGCGTACTACAGGCTAAACGTGGTGTTACACACTTTTAACCCCAGTTCCTGAGAGACGGACACATAGGAATCTCCAAGTCTGAGGCCAGCTTGGATTACATGGTAAAGTCTAGATCAGTCAGGATTACATGAGACTCTGTCTCTGAAAAAAAAAAAAAAACTACTACAAAATAATTCTTTTATATACACCTTGAAATGTGGAGTATAAAGGTAATTTCAAAAGCTCATCACCTAAAGGCATGAAAATTCTGACTAGAAAGCATAATTTATCAAGTTATAATACAAGTATGTATTTCTCTGGTAGCAGAAAGGAGGAAATGACTTGTTTGGGATCGAAGATATGACTATGACTAATAAATTCCCTTTTAAAAATATAACTGAGAAAATTCCAGTTTCAGCCAAGTGGCAAGCACCACAAAGGCATGCAGATGTCCTCTGATGTCTCCACATGGGACGAAGACACTTGGAAGATACCAGCGTGGTAGAAGAAATGTCACGAACACACTGGCATCTCAAGTGCACACTGATATATGCTCAGCATTTGTACAACATACTATGTGTGAGACTCCTGCTCTACAAGATTCCAGATAACATGTGTACAACATGTTATGTGTGAGACTCCTGCTCTACAAGATTCCAGACAACATGTGTACAACATACTATGTGTGAGACTCCTGCTCTACAAGATTCCAGACAACATGTGTACAACATGTTATGTGTGAGACTCCTGCTCTACAAGAGTTCAGACAAAATCCATCTAGGAGAGACAAACACATCTTGCGAATCCTGACTCGCGAGCTCAGTGCTTACAGCCGTTGGATACTGAAGTCCTGAAGAGGCAATTCTTTTTAAAAGTGTACACTAAGGATCACATGGCAGGAGGGATGATTAAAGGTTACTTGTGAGCGACTCTGTGGCATTTCACTGGGACAAAGGTCAGCTATGTTTAATCACAACCCCCCCGTCCACCTGACGGGGACAGTGAACACAGACAGCCCTCCCTTCCCATGGACACACGGACTTCACTGTGGCTGTTACCAGTCTTACTTACTTAGCAATCGTACGCTCGTAGAGTGCAATGCTACAGTCATTTTCTTCATTGACATCTAAGTACTCAACTAGACTCTCGTGTAAGAAATCTTCAAAGTTCCTGGGGAAACATTGGCAAAGGAGACACTGAAGCGCCCTGTGGTAGTTCTGTACACGACAAAAGAAGACCTGGTTTTCACTACTTCCATAATTCCATTCTCTCCTAGAGAGTATTAATGCATCAAGATAGCTAAAACCCACTGTTGATGGGTCACAAGTTGCTAAAAATAAAAGCACTGAAGGTGATTCTTGCCAATCTGGTCCCCACTCCTAGAACTACTGACTTTAGAAACTGTGGCGTAAGGGACGCAGAAGTACATAAGCAACCGGGTTCTGAGGAATTTCCTGGTGAAGCATGTGACGCAGAGTAATTTACAGCAAGGCTCTATGACCTCACGAGCTGCATCGCCTGCATGTTAGGTACTTCCTCACATGCAGGCGATGGAATATGGCATGATTTTTAACTGGTTGCTGGTACTTGGTGGGGAGGCAGTAATAGCCTAGAGATGAAAATATTCGCTCCTTACAGTATATATCAAAGAATGTTACTGCTGCTTAAAGCAGGTATGCACATATTTAGAGAGATTATAAACTTTTACTTTTGGTCACTTACCTGTAACCTTGAGCCAACTCTTCCATATGCTTATTTGTGACTGCTGGCTTTTGCTTCTTAACAATTATGTACGGCCTAGGACAGGAAAAGAAAAACTCACTAGAAGAACGATGTCACCCAGTTCTATTTACCACTGTGGAATACGAGAGCAGAGATTCAGTTTCTTCTGGAATTGCTTGAGGACATGGAGCATTTTTTGCTGTACAAATATGCAGGGTCTTTCTTGTGCTCTTGGTGATCTGAGTTACTAGGAAGCACTTGAGGTCTACAAACTTGCACATCATGGACCCTTCTGGGCAGTGTGGTGAGGTCCTGTACCACCTGCTCCGATCCTTTTCCTCCTGTGTGTCCACACCACACAGCACCGACAGGGCCTCTCCCTGTCAGTCATTTAGAAGCAGCTTCAGCTATCTGACTAAAGCACGGCACAGTTGAGACGGTACTACCAATGGTTTAGGCACCCACTGGGAAATCCGGGGACACTTCCCCTATACAAGAGAACTGCTGTGAAGCCTATGGTGTCGGCAGGCAAAGACCTGTCACTGAGGACAAAACCCAGCATCTCTTTGAGGGTTCAGAGGAGACCCAGATGTCTGAGATTGCTAGTGCACGACAAGCATCACTGAGACAGACTAACAGGTGACTTGGAGCTCGGATGGGGTGAGACGGAGAGGGCATTCGACAGATTAACCTGTCACTGTCGGCGGTGACTTGTCTCTGAGGGCTCTGTCACCACAAGGAAGTGCCCACAGGCTGGCATGCGGCATGGAAACACCAAGGGCTGCTGCTCTTGGAGAAGCAGCTCATAAAGAGGAGCAAGAAGCTAGCAGGCATGCGTGTCGTCTGAACCCAAATACTGATGAGAGGACTAAGGAGCACTGTGAAGCGGGCAAGAAGAGGGACTGATCACTCTCAACGGGGCATGAGTGAGTGAACTCAAGAGCTGGGCAAGCTCTGCAAGGAAGTCAGCAATACCTCAAACTCTCGGCTTTTAGCTGACCCACCCCTGCCCTACTCTTTCGGGAGCTCAAGTGAAGGCTCACAAGAGAGAGCAGAAGCCAGAGTAGGAAGAGGTCCCTTACACAAAAATTCTCTTGCTCCAGTCAGGTCTGTGGTCTGCTACTGTAAAATTACTTCCGAAAAACACCTACCATGTTTAGAACATGCTTTATTATATGGATACAGTGAAACAAAGAAATTCCAAACAGGAATAGCTTAGAACACGCCATTGTTTCTCCTGCCCCCTAGGAGGCCGTGCTTCTCATACCCGCTTTCTTCCTTTGTTTAACACAGGATCTCACCACAGACACCAGGCTGACCACATAGAGATCCACCACGCCCGACACTGGGTTGGCACGCACACAGTCTACTGTACTGGTCCGTCCTCGCCCAGCCACAGACACTGGGTCGGCACGCACACAGTCTACTGTACTGGTCCGTCCTCGCCCAGCCAGACACTGGGTCGGCACGCACACAGTCTACTGTGCTGTCCGTCTTCGCCCAGCCACAGACACTGGGTCGGCACACACACAGTCTACTGTACTGGTCTGTCCTCGCCCAGCCACAGACACTGGGTCAGCACGCACACAGTCTACTGTACTGGTCCGTCCTCGCCCAGCCAGACACTGGGTCGGCACGTACACAGTCTACTGTGCTGTCCGTCTTCGCCCAGCCACAGACACTGGGTCAGCACACACACAGTCTACTGTGCTGTCCGTCCTCGCCCAGCCACAGACACTGGGTCGGCACGCACACAGTCTACTGTGCTGTCCGTCCTCGCCCAGCCACAGACACTGGGTCAGCACGCACACAGTCTACTGTACTGGTCCGTCCTCGCCCAGCCACAGACACTGGGTCGGCACGCACACAGTCTACTGTGCTGTCCGTCTTCGCCCAGCCAGACACTGGGTCAGCACGCACACAGTCTACTGTACTGGTCCGTCCTCGCCCAGCCACAGACACTGGGTCAGCACGCACACAGTCTACTGTGCTGTCCGTCCTCGCCCAGCCACAGACACTGGGTCGGCACGCACACAGTCTACTGTGCTGTCCGTCCTCGCCCAGCCACAGACACTGGGTCAGCACGCACACAGTCTACTGTACTGGTCCGTCCTCGCCCAGCCACAGACACTGGGTCGGCACGCACACAGTCTACTGTACTGGTCCGTCCTCACCCAGCCACAGACACTGGGTCGGCACGCACACAGTCTACTGTGCTGGTCCGTCCTCGCCCAGCCACAGACACTGGGTCGGCACGCACACAGTCTACTGTGCTGTCCGTCTTCGCCCAGCCAGACACTGGGTCGGCACGCACACAGTCTACTGTGCTGTCCGTCTTCGCCCGGCCACAGGTGGGTGCCACCACTCACGTTTCACAGCCAAGGCAGGCAAACGTCAGGAACTTTGGATACTCAGAACACAGTCACTAAACGGTCAGTTAGGACTCAAGTGCGGGTATCTTGTTTCAGCAACATGTAAAAGAAACCAATTCTGAACAGACTAGGCGAAAATTACTTTACTACAAGCATTAAGAATTTGCCAGAAAAAAGGGGGAGGAGCTGGAGAGATGGCTCAGAAGTTAAGAGCACTGGCTACTCTTCCAGAGGTCCTGAGTTCAATTCCCAGCAACCACATGGGGGCTCACAACCATCTGTAATGAGATCTGGTACTTCTCCTGGTGTACAGGCATGCATGCAGACAGAACACTATAAACATGAGAGAGAGAGAGAGAGGAGAGAGAGGAGAGAGAGAGAGAGAGAGAGAGAGAGAGAGAGAGAGAGAGAGAGAGAGACAGACAGACAGAGACAGAGAGAAAGCTAGCTTGCTTAAAAAAAGTTAGCCAGAGGGAATGGGAATCGAGGCAACAGGAGAAGTTCTGAGAAAACGAGGAGCTGGGACAGCTAAGAGGGCCTGGGCGGAAGGCAGACACTGGTGGGCTTCTGTCTGCTTGAGGGACTCCACGCGTGTTTGATGAGCACCCGACACCCGCCAAGGGAACAAAAGGAGTCTACTTTTCTAGTTACCTTCTTCATCTGTGTCTTCACACACTTACTCTTGGTTTTCCTTGGCCTCTTCCCCTCACTCTCGGGTCAAGTAGCAGAACTCTACTAAAACTTTAAAGCTCAGCAGAACACGGGTAAAAACTACGATTTCTGAGGACTGCCAAGAAAAAGCCAGTTCTCCTCTCCTCTAGCTCTGGGTATGTGGCGCAGTTCCGCAGACTGCCAAGTTCCTCATTAAAGAAGACAGTAATTCAGATAATGGTCTCTCACACATCACATACGCAGGAAGACAACACATAACCAGCAGCCATTCATACTACAGCTGGTGGCTACTGGTAATTATTTCTGTTTCTCCTGGCAGATGAACTTCTCTGAAGACAAACCTGTCTCCCATTAGCTTTCAAACCTGCCATTAACCTCGAGAGTGTCTGATAACTGAACTAAACTCATCTCCATGACAGGAAAGGCTAAAGCATCTTCAAAACTAACAGCAAGGCCATATCTTTCAGAAGTTCACATAAAAAGACTTCAGTTCTTTACAGCAACATACCTGCACAACCGTCCTCCATCAGAGGAGATATAAACACATCGATCTGTAAGATTTGTGGAGATAGAGACAAACTCATTGATATATCCTGCTCTTCGCATCAGCCGAAATGTACTGACAAGCTTTTTGTGGTCTCGGATGACACCTAGGATGTTGCCTAAACAGAGAAGACACTGGTAAGTCAGAGATAAAAGTAATCTGATTTAAATTACCCATCCACTAATAATACTGAGAAGCAAGGAATAGCCATTTGAAAACAGTTACTAACATGAGAAATGGTCCACAGGCTCTAGGAAGCAGCAAAAGGGTGTGCTCAAAGACAGTCTGAGGGATTTTGATGGAGGAGGGTCATCTGTCTATGTGTTACTTTCATTGGTTAATAAAGAAACTGCCTTGGCCCTTTGATAGGACAGAAAATTAGGTAGGTGGAGTAAACATAACAGAATGTTGGGAAGAAGGCAATGAGGCAGATCCATGCTTCTCCTACCCAAGACGGACGGTGGTTAGAATCTTCCCGGTAAGCCACCACTTCGTGGTGCTACACAGATTATTAGAAATGGGTTAATCAAGATGTGAGAGTTAGCCAGTAAGAGGCTAGAGCTAATGGGCCAGGCAGTGTTTAAATAACTACAATTTGTGTTGTTATTTCGTGTGGGAGCCGGGCGGGACGAAAAGCAGGCCTGCCAGCCTCCTCACTACAGGATTTGAAGCCTGTGGCCACCACTCCAGACACTGGCTGAGAAACCCCCAAGATTTGCTTCACTGTCCTTGGTTGTCAGCATGGTCTCGGGAGCATAAGGCTCACACTAGAGCAGGCAGATGTGGAGAGGGAGGAAAAGGGCTGAGAACCCTGCCCTATAGAACCTGCTAGGAAACCGAGATGCAAGGTTTCACCTCCCAGGGTTAGCATGAGGACTCAGAGGCAAAGGACGATGCGTAGACTGAGAGTCAACTCACCATCAACTCCTGGAAAACCCTGACAAGGCAGGCAGCTGACCTTGTCGAAGGGCTGACCCTGACTCCAGAGCCTCTATTATAAAGAGCTAGTGACTCCCTGAATGGGAGCAAGGGGAAAAGAAGGGAAGAGCTAAGTGGTCAGAGATGAGCACACCAGACAACATGCAGCTACCAAGTCAGAAAAGGAAAGGGTAGGGCACACTGCTGCCAGCCGCTGGGGCTTTGAAGGAGGAAACGGAGATGCTCTAGAGGAGCAGAACATCCTGCCCCGCTGCTGAGCTGTACGTGACTGAATGGCTGAACTATGAAGTGAGCTGATGTGATCATTTCTGCAGAACTGTGTGCGTAGTTAACTAGCTGTAGCTATATCACACCACGCTTATTCAACTATGGGTGCTTTAGCAGCTCAGGTAGATGGAAAGCAGTGGATGGGCCCAATGCTGTTCTTCCATGTTCTCAGAATCTTGTGTGCCACAGCCAAAATACACACTGCTCTGTTACCAGCACCTACTGGACATAGCATCTCAGTCCGCATGGGAGCTCCTGTCTACTCCCCTCTCCGGTGCTGGAATCCATCTGGCTTGGGATTCTTGTGCCAGATACCTATGCAAGCTATCTCCAATTAACAACCAGTTGCTCACACAGAAAAATCAGTTCCTTCAGTGGAGTCTCACTAGTCGCCATACGTAAAGGCGCCCCCACGCCCAGCAAGGAGATGGCCAAGACAAAAGAATTCAACAGTATTTTTGGAGATTTTCTTTTTCAGTCTCATATTCCTTTGTTTGGGTATTTTTGACCATACTTTGTGTTTTTATGGCGTGTGTGAGTTGTGTGTGTCTGCCTGTGTACTGTATTTTTTAGCTTTTTCTTTTTGTTTGGTTTTGTTTTATTCTAATTCATTTCTTTTCCTCTTTGTTTTCTAAAGAGACAGAAAAAAAGTCGAGGATTTGGAAGGGCAAAAAGGTGGGAAGGACATGGGAGGAAATGAAGGAGGGGAAACCATAATCAGAACATATTGTATGGAAAATACTTATTTTCAATAAAAATAAAATACGACTTAAAGGTCTATCTGTGGCCATAATTAAAGCATGTTTATGTTTTAGATACAGAAAGAACGGATCAATGGATTTTCTCTCTACTCACAAAGATTGCTTAGGACAGTGGTTCTCACCCTTTCTGATGCTGTGACCCTTTAAGACAGTTCCTCATGTTGTTGTGACCTCCAAACCCTAAAACTATTTTCATTGCTAATTTATAACTGAAATTTTGCTACGGTTATTAATCATAATGTAAATGTCTGATATGCAGGATGTCTGATGACCCTCAGGAAAGGATCATTTGACCCCCCCAAAGGGGCTGCAGCTCCCATGATGAGAACCACCGGCTTAGGAAGAGCGTGTCTCCATAGCACACTTACCATTCAGGAAGACGAGAAACACATTGGGGTAGGAGAGCTCTTCTCCACAGAGTAGATTCACATCTTCTACTCCCAAGTTACCAGCCAACTTAATAATGGGTCCGTCTTCCATGTCAGTTGTAATATGTGTCATAAGGGCCAAGTTTTTAACCAAACCACAGGCCTAACAAAAAACAGGCAGTCGTTTCTAAGAATGAGCGTTAGTGATAAAAAGTACAGCTTGTATTTGAAAAGGCTCACCACTTTGTTGGTAGCAATATAAAAAAGTACAACCTTGAAAGAGATGCTTGGGAATTCATACACACACACACACACACACACACACACACACACACACACTTACCTCAAACAAGCAACATAACCTTTAAAATGTGTATACTCTTTAACCTGAGGAATTTATCCTCAGATAACAAGAAAAGACATTGTCCTGGCTAGTTTAGAGATACCTGAGAAGAGGGAACCACATCTGAGAAAAATGTCTCCACAAGACTGGCCTGAAGGCAAGTCTGAAGTACGGTTCGTGATTGATGTGGGAGAGCCCAGTCCATTGTGGGTAAGACCATCCCTAGGCTGGTGGTCATGTGAAGTATAAGGAAGCAGGCTGAGCAAGCAAATAAGCGGCATTCCCCCATGGCTTCTGCTTCAGGTCCTGCCCCAGCTCCCTCAGTGATGGAGTGAGGCATGGGACTGTAAGCTTTATGGCAGGCATTTTATCACAGCAACAGAAACTGGTGCCAGGTCAAGGGGTCTTGCTGTGACAGACCTCGCTGTGCTTTCTAGAGGACTGTGGTGGCATATGAACTTTGGGGCGGAAAATCTCTTGCATGCTCAGAGCTCAGCAGGCTGTTCTGCAGAGGCTTGGAAGGTAGGAACACAGATGAATGGAGACAATGGAGGCCTGGCTTGTGAGGTTTCAGAGAGAGGTTTGCGATTCCCTTAAAGACTCTATCAGGGCTACTCAATATTTTGAATTAGGAACCATTAAAGAGAAATCTTTGCTTTGAGAAGAAAGCTGATATTGGTCAGCTGGAGCTGAAGAATCAGCAGTGATTAAGAAGTCCATCACCATCACTGAGGATGGCAAATCCGGGGACCCTCAGTGCTGTGGTCTAGAGGGGCCAAGGCTGCACCTTGTGCTGGCAGCCAAACTTGATAATGTAAACAATTTCCCAGGTGGCACCGATTTTGATAGCATGAAAGGGTCATGGAGAGCAGGGTAGGCTTTGCGCTGGGAAAGGCCAGGAGAGACCACTGATGGATGTGCTGCCTCAGTGGAAGTAGCTATACCTTAAAAATGTAGGGGTTACGGAGAAAAGACAAGGCTTGGCACCATGTGGCAGGGTCGGAGCCCTTGAAAAGAGCCTAGGAAAGGCTTCTGGTGAGGGTTCAACCCCCTAAAAGCAATAAAAACTCTAAGATAAACTGAAAATAAATTTAGCTATGAGAAATTTAAGTAATTGAAAGTTCACGATATATATATTTGGAAACTATATTATGTTTAATATGAATTTCCTTACGGTTTAAGATAAATTAGAATTTTTCTAAAAACCACAGCCGGTTTGAACATCTAATTTTCACTTTTTGAGTTCTAACAAATTCCTACACTTTGAAGCCTATACCTTCACTTGCTATAAACTTATTTTTTCATTCAATGTACATTTACAGGACCTCTATTGTAGGAACCTAGCGATACAGTGGTGGTCCACCTTCCTCCATCACCTGGAGATACAGTGGTGGCCACCTTCCTCCATCACCTGGAGATACAGTGGTGTTCCACCTTCCTCCATCACCTGGAGATACAGTGGTGGCCACCTTCCTCCATCACCTGGAGATGATACAGAGGTGACCAACTTCCTCCATTAGTTCATGACTCAAAAGGACTAGAATCAGGTGACACTAACAACAGTATCATGTGAAAGCCTGGGGCTAGAGAGAGGCAGAGGACCTAGGCTTGGTTCCCAGCACCTACACTAGGCAGCTCATGACAGCCTGTAACTCTAGTTCCAGGGACTAGAAAGCACCCTCTTCTGGCCTCCAGGTGCCTGCGTGCAAATGGTGCACATATATACACTCAGCCACACACACAGACAAATTATCATTTTTTTAATCTATAAAAAAAGCCAAGAAACAGAGGACAGAGTGAGGCTAAGTGATCAAATCTAGGCAAATCCAATGATGTGGTTGTCAGGTACCACAATGGCTTGTGCTGTCCACATAACTCACAGTTACTGCAGGTCTTTGGCTGCACTGTCTATGGGGTCCTTTAAACACAACTAAAGAAATCAAGAAGCTACTCAAAGATAATTCCAAGCATCACAGGTAATGGCTCTCTCAGCTGTCTACATCCTAATCACCTCGAGATGCTGACTACGAATTTCTTTAGGTAAGAGACGGACTCAAAGGCTTCTGGCTTTGCAATAATGTGACAGAGCCTCGACAAACCACAACAATATTTCTTGCCAAATAATCAAAACAAAAGAAATAACCTATGGGCCCAGAAGCAGAACCCCAGACTCCCATCCCAACAAGTGTGACCTCCGACCCCAGAGACTCCATAGTACCTTACCTCTCCTTCAGGTGTGTCAGAGGGACAGAGCATCCCCCACTGAGACGGCTGGAGAGAACGAGGACCACTCACTTTTCTTGTTTTCTCAAACTGGGAGGAGATTCTTGTCATCATGCCAAGAGCAGAAATATATGACAAACGAGACAGCACCTGGGTCACGCCCTGGCGGTCCATTTTAAATCTCTTTAGAGACCAGTTTCCCTGCAGAGAGATGACAGGCAGAGAAGTTTACCAGGGCACTGCTGCGGATGCACACACGGCGTGATCTAACTGTAGAAACCAAAGCCAGAATTCAGCCCGATGGGCTGCTGGGGTTTTCTAGGCACAGAATGAGGCTATTCTGTGCCTAGTGACCAGCTCCGAGCAGTCACACAGGACAGTCACCTTCTCTGGGATTCAGGGTCCACTGCCAGAGGCAGCTGAACCAGAGGATTCCCCAGAAGCAAGAAATGGACCAGTGAGACGCTAGTGAGGGCTCCACACGCCTCAGGCAAAACCCATCTAAAGCCCAGAGTCCCAGTTGCATTGCTAGGTGCCGTCCAAAAGCAGTGCAACACAAACACAAGCACAGTAGTTTAGTGAAAGTCATCTGCGCCTTCTTAATCTAGGCCCAAGGACTAGGAAATTGTATATTTTAATTTAGAATGGCCTTTTTTTCTTTTTCTTGTTTTTAATGTTGGGATCTAACCCAGGGCTTGCGGATGCTAAGGTGCACTACCTGAGCTGCAGCTTCAGCCCTAAAACTGTGTATTATTTACACTAAGAAATACTATGCTGTCAAATCAAGAAACACCCCTGAGATCACATCAATTTAAAACAGATTTCTGTCATTAGTGAGAAGATGCTATAATGCTGAACTCTATTAATCTGTATGCTAATCTGAAATATTAGTAAAAATGGACTTATGAGTAAATTTTGAATGTTAATTTTATCTCCTATATACTGAACACATCCGATTATATTAAAAAATTTTTGTTTATATTAGTTGTACACATTAAATATTATTCTCCAAAACCATGAAAACATAGTAACATAAATTGTAGGAAATGGTATGTGTCAAAAAAGCAAAGTAAAAAAAAAAATCTCAAAAACCATTTGACTCCGTTATCTCCAAGACATTACAGAGGACATCTGTGTATGTTGGGGCACTTCACATCCTCTTGAAGAGCCAGGTGAAAGATATTTTCTTGAGAAAAGTTGACAGAGGACAATTAGCATAAACTTTTGAATTCAATTTCAGGAGAGCACTCGTGGATCCCAGATTTTGAAGCCTCAAAACAGGGAAATTAGTGGACTTTTAGGATGGTGTTCTCAGCCTTCTTAGTGCTGCAAACCTTCAGTACGGTTCTCATGCTGTGGTGACCCCAGCCATAAAATCATTTTCACTGCTACTTCATTATTGCAATTTTGCTACTATTTGAATCGTTATGCAAATATTTTCAGACAGAGGCTTTCCAAAGGGTCATGGCCCACAGGTTGAGAACCACTGTTTTTGGAGCTCAAATAAGTTTATATTAAAATATGGTTTCAGGAGATCTCCCTCATGCACTAAAATTTTAATTTGTTAAATTCAAAATCTATTTCTTATGAATTTTCAATTTTTGACAGTTTCAATGAATGCTAAATTCTAAGCATAAAGCCAAGAGCAAGCAGGCAGCCCATAGGCTGCTGTGTACTCCCTTGGCTCCAGAGTAAATAAGACAGACCCGCAGCAGAGCTGAAGTCATCAGCCCACTAGTAAGTAGGAAGTAGGGGGGGGGGGGGGGTGGAGCGAGTGTTCCAACACTCTGAGGGGCGAACAAGGTGGAGAACAGGAACAGAGAGGAGGCAGAAGCAGAGCCTAAAACTCCACAGAGAAGCTAACTTGGTGGGACACACCTGCCACAAGGCCTAGTGCTTTCTAAATGCAGGTATCAAGAAGATAAACCGGTGTTCTGCTGAAAGAACAGTCAGGAGCAAGGGAGGCTCTCAGGCAATGCTGACGTTACAGGTCTTCTGCCTTGAGAACATAGCCCAGGGAGCCAACGTGCCCAAGGGATAGAGGTGGGCTGCACCTCTTCCTTAGCTGTGGCTGGCGCTATAAAGTCGGCCACACAGACCCACTGAACCTCTGACGCTGAGCAGTGAAGAAAGTCTGCCCTACTATTTCATGGTCATGGGAGTCGAAGCATTGGGCCATACTGTTCTTTGTTGGGGCAAGATCAATCCATAAAACTAATTGTGTGTCTGGAATATAGTATGTGGAGCAGGCTTGATCAGATAGACCTATAGTTGCTAAGCTTTTAAAAAGGGAGCAGACACCTATCTGATAACCTCTCGTGAATACGCAGCAGCTGCAGGGGATAGGTTCAGGGCCCAGAAAGAAAGAGCTGATGGATCTCCGAAGAATATAAACCCTACTGTGAAATAAAACACCTTTGTATGGCTTTGGACAAAAGCTGCCAACTAAGAAATCTGCCTGATAAATGTCAATTTCATTACAGGAAGAAAATGGAGGAAAGTGCCCAAGAAAAGGAGGACGAGTAACAGACCAGGGGCCTCCTCTCCCTGCAAGTGCCATGTAGCAGGAACTATATCACAGCAGGGAAGTTACAGTCGTCCTCCTCAGTCTATGAGGGACCTGTTCCAAAGGCCCAGGGGATGCCTGAAATGCAAGAACTCCAGAACCCTAGATGCATATGCAGTTTCTCTCCACATCCATGATGAAGTTTAATTTGTGAATTAAGCACTCTAAGTAATTAACAACTAATAAAAAGTAAGAAAATCATAATGATCGTTATTTAAATTATGAATTACTTTTGAAATGACAGCAGTAGCTCGTAAGGCTAAATGACCCCACACTTGAACGAGCTACAGCAAAAGCGGCTATGTTAACAAAATTCCCACTGGTAGCACTTAAACTTCACGCTATCCTTCAGGGAGAATCGGTGATCTTCTCCTGTTTCTCTGATGCAAATGTATCACTTATGACTTTATCTGTCACACGTGTTCCCACCATCTTCCCTACTTCTAGTCTATCTGACCTCTCAGAATGCAGAGGAGACTCACGGTGGAAATGGCGTTCACCATGCCATTGGTGATCTGGTCTTGACGCATGTGTTTCACGACATCAAACTGGGCTGCTCTTTGTTTAGGAATCACTTGGTCTGCAATCTTTTTCATTTCCGAATTAAATTTTTTGAACAAATCTTCAAAAAGAAGAGACAAGAGCTAGAAGAAAAGGACACACTGATTAAGCTATGTCTCAATTAAAGCTCTGTTTTTTTTTTTGGTGGGGTAAGAAATTTAAAAACTAAGAAATACATTTTTATAAAATCCAACTTAATGAATGTGTACAGAGCTTTGATGGACACAGGTCAAACTCTACATAGGAATGCCGAATGAGAGCAGAGGTGATAGAAGCCTTGCAATCGGAGATATTTAATTTAGAATACTCTCACATGTTTACGTTTCACTGACCAATTTTAATTTACAAAGAAATCCACTGAAATCTGTCAAGTTGAAGCTTCTGTTTCCATAGATCTAAGGAAAATGCAGTAATCTCCACTTCTAACAACTCTCCAGAAATGAGAGTCGCTGGTGGTGGGCACTTTGAGAATACGCTTCCTACTGGAACCTGCATATAGCTGTATCAGGGCGAAGTATCAACTATAAACCACAACCTATATCAACAAAATATAGACAAAGTGAGCTATATGTATATGAGAACATTAGCAACTAATGAAAATGAACAAAAACTAGTTCAAAGTCATGGCAAAACCTAAAAAACACAAAACCCAAAGAAAGAAATCAAACCCAGAGTCAGGTCTGTATTTCCTGTTAAATGAGGTCCAAACTCCACCACAACTACGCTCCATTGTTGCAGACGGCCCAGGCAGACAGTAAGACAAGAACGGGGACACCGTAAAAGACACGGCCCAAATCCTACAGCCGACTTTGAGGCCAACTGCGGGTTATATTGAGAGTTTAAATTCTTCAACTTCAGCACAGGAAAAACCACACAAGTTTTGTTTTCTCCCTTCCCCCCATGATTTGCTCATATAAAAGAGTAAGAGAGAAAGACACCTTTCCTTTGTTGGAACAGAGGCAACTGAAGTCTTTCTACTTCCCTGGAAGTGGAAAGCCAGTCTATAAGCAACTGGGGAAGGGTCAGCAAACTTCCTGCTTAGTGTGTCTCAGAGGCAAGAGCGACCAAGCTCACAGGGGGCAGAGGCAGAGCTGCCTGCCCAGTAGGAGTGAAAGAGAAAACCCTCCTTGCTGCCCACAAGCCTTGCACCTAGAACAAAAGCAGACTCCACTGGAGACGCGCTGACAGAGCTCCTGGTCACTAATGTCAGAGGGGACAATGCCAGAGGAAGAGGTGGATGCCGAGTCCAGCTTCCACGACGGGGAAGAGCATGAAACCGTCCAGGTCAAGGATCACTGCATCGGTACACAGAGGGGCCCAGCCCACAGGAAAGGGAAGGGATGGGAACAGATGGCTTTCCTTCAGTAAACTGGGGACAAGGAAGAACATACATCTCCACATTCCTACTCAACACAGCAGTGGAGATGGAATTCAGGTCAATGGGGCAAAGGAGGGATATCAGTAACGAGAAGGAAACCACAGAGCTGTCTTTCCTTGAAGCTGACACATCTTGAGAAGGCCACAGGGGCTCTAAAAAGGAACTGCTTTAGGACAAGGTACATTTAGCAAGTTTGCAAGATACAAGTCCAGTAAACAAAAGGCAGCTATATTTAAACTACTACCAAGAGAAAGACTGAAACCCTCACTAGGAGATGCCCCAGTCACGGAGTGCATGACTGAAGTTATTCAGTCTCTCTAAACTGTCCTACAGATTCAAATGCAATCTCCCATCAAAAGCCACCAGTCACTTATTTGATTACTCATTTATTAAGAGAAAAAAATAGAGAAACCAGTGTTGGATTTAAGTAAAAGTTAAAATTCCCATTTATCGTCAAGTTCAGAAAGAAAAAACAAACACATTTCACCGTCCCTAGAGGAAACTCAAGAACTAAATTAACCTCGATTTTAAAAAACTATTTAGAGGCCATACATGGTGGCATACACGCTTAACCCCAGCACATGGAAGGAAGAGGCAGGTGGACCTCTATGAGTTCCAGGGCAGTCAGGACTACATAATGAGAACCCGTCTTTTCTTTTTTTAAAGCATTTTAGCTAGCATTTATTTTCTTGCCTCTTACACATCAATTAAATCTCACAAGAACCAGAGATGATGAAAAGTATTATTTAAAATTCTAGATAATGAATATGTTAAAATGAAAATATTCGATACCATGACTTTCCATATCATGGAAAAATAACAAAAAATGGAAATGATCCTCATCCGTGACTAAGAAAGCCATCAGGAGACAACCCGGGATTCTAGGCCCCAGTCCCCAGCCATCAGTCCTGACAGCATGAAGACAGACACTACGGGGCACATCCTCCTGATGGGACACAGCACTACCACCCATCAGATAGTGCAGCCAGAGAACACGAAACGTTCCAGAGTGTCCAGTCTCTGAATACATATGACACGCACTAACACATGTCATAAGGAGGATAGGCGTTGGAGCATATTTCTGTAATCACTACACTTGGGAGGGACTAGGCAGGAAAATCCAAAGTTTGAAACTAGTCTAGGATATATAGCGAGTTCAAGGTCAGTG
This sequence comes from Arvicola amphibius, assembly GCF_903992535.2. Lineage (NCBI taxonomy): Eukaryota > Metazoa > Chordata > Mammalia > Rodentia > Cricetidae > Arvicola > Arvicola amphibius. Next base: position 1,963,719 of record NC_052063.2, read on the forward strand.
TGAGATATGGTCTACCCATCAAACCACCTCGCATCCACAGCTTAAGCAGGCAGCTCCGGGGTTAGTGCTGCAGTCTACCCCACTCTCCTCTGAGGACATCTACTTAGATGGGTCTGGACCAGTGGACTGGATAAAGAAGGTTCACGTGCTTAGCTGATGTGGGCAGGCATCACCTAACATGGGGCTCAAATGGAGCAGAAAGGCCGAGGAGGGCACCTTTCCTTTAACCCTAGCTCCTGCACTGCATGCAGGCTTCCTGTCCTCCATGGTGGACCCCAGGTTCTCAGGCCTTCAGCTTCAGGCTGTGATATATAGCACTGGGTCAGCTGTGTTCCCCTTTGGCTATGAGACAAACCACACACTGACTTCTCTGGTTCTCCAGCTTGCACACAGCGTATCAAAGGACTTCTTTGCCTTTATAGCCACATCAGTTACTGCTGTAATAAGTTAATTCATTCATTTCTCTTACCCCTTATTGGTTCTATTTTTCTGCAGAGCCATCAACCAAACCTACAATGTAGCAAATTCCTTAGGACAAAATTACACTTTCTTGAAACACACACACACACACACACACACACACACACACGATCAGAAGGAATCTAATATACAAATCAACCAATTGCAACGTGAGACACAACAGCTCAAAGATCCTTGATGATAGTAAGAAATTACTCTTTCAAAAGTTTAGGTCTGAAAATGATTTAGAGACATATCTTATGTGTGTATAATGTAATTTCCTGATATATTGAAATAATCTGATGGCTGTATCCTGTTTAAACAATCCCTTTGGGACACAGAGGGGATGGGAGGGTGCTCAAGAGGATGCAGACGGAAAAAGATGAACTTCTAATAATCACAGAATACATGACAGCTGATTTTACTATTTTTATATATGTGAAGATTTTCATACTCATATTTTCATTAAAAATAACTCTCAAAGATACTTAGAAATAAGTCTTATTAAAATATATCTTTGTGTGTCTGCAGGTGGGTAGGCTACAGCAGAGGCACAGGAGTAGGAGTGCTGGTCGTGAGATGCTGATGCAGGTGCTGGATTCCAAACTCTGGTCCTCTGAAAGGGCAACTAATGCCCTTAATTGCTGAGACTTAGCTTCAGAAATAAAATTTTTTTATTGTGTATGTGTGTGTGTGTTGTCTTGCTTTGTTTTACTTTAAGAGGGCAAAAGACCTTCCCTGGAGAAGATTAGACATCTTTAATGGAAGACATGAAAGAAAACCTAAATAAGATTTATGAATAAGACTAATATTTTAAGATTACTAGTTTTCTCAAAATTTTATCTGTAATTCTAAGGAAAATCCCTACAAGAATTTTATGAAAATTAACAGACTAACTGTAAGATTTATAAGGAAAACTCCAAGACCCTAAAATAGTCCACCATGTGATAAAAGCAATAGACGTACAGGCAAAAGGACAGAAAAGTGAAGGGTTATGTAACAAATGGTTCTGGGAATAAAACCTGGGTTCACTGAAGGAGCAGCTCATGCTCTTAACTTCTGAACCACCTCTGCAGCCCAGACCTTGACTTTCTGAAAGTCCTGCCTCCACCCCGAGTCCTGGGATTAGAGGCAATGCACTACCATACAGTGAGGAACTGAACTCAGGAATGTGGGCACGCTAGGCAGACACCCTACCAACTAAGATAAATCCCCACTCTGAAATAGGGTTCTTTATACCATTCAAACTTGTCTGAAGAACAAATACCAAAGATATAAATTTCAAAAACAAAAAGCTCAAAATACTGAAAAAGAGAGTTAACAAAGCTGATTACAAAAAAAAATTGTTAAAAGGTGTCATGAAGTTAAACGGAGAATTCAGGCAAGGAGAGGATAGCTATAGCATACATAATTGGTTAAAAACAGTATAAAAACCCCTGAAGTATAGAAACAGTATGGAGGGGCTCGTGGGCATTCTGACCCGCATGGAAGCATTAAGGATTCTAGGCCTGAGGACAGAGGTTCTGTCTGTCCATGAAAACATGCACCCTTAGTGTGTGGTCATTCGAGCCACATCCTTCAACACCCTGTGTAGTCACCCCCTAGATGACCGGGGGTTGACCTCCACCAGCACCATGTGAAACAGGCAAACAGCCCAGTTCCATCTGAGAGCCTGACCCACAAAGTTGTGTGGTCTAAGAAATGAAGCCGCTGCTTAGGGCAAGTGTGTGCCCAGCACCAGATAACCGAAATATCAGTAACATGAAGTTCACAGAGAGGAAAGACTGAGTAGTTATTACTAGAACAGGGAGCTGGCATACTTCTTCAACAATGTAGTAGCTATTATAAACACCAATCTCTATTCATAATTATACTTATATTTCCCACGTAAGCTTTCCTTCGGTAAACAGAACAAAAAAGCTCAACATATCGGTTTGTGATTTAAATCAACTAGCAAAACATTTTAATGATTCACTTTAAGAGAAATTCTGAGATTCACTGAAAACATGTAAGTTGATGATTTACCAAATTCCCTGCTGACTATCTTCCTGAATTTATAATGGGAAAGCAGACTTACGACTTTGAACAAAGAATTATTCAAAACAACTAAGTTTTCCTTAACATAGAAAGAATTCTTCCAAGCTGGACTATTTCAAATGCCTCTCCGACCCTCGGGTTGGAGACAGCCATCTACTTTCCAGTAAAATCAAGTCTGCAGATCAGGAAGCCAGGATCTTGGACTTGAGTGTACAAAAGTGTTCTAAAAAGAAAAGTTCCTCCCCGAGAGCTTAATCCTACACCACAGTGGGACCCAGCAGTCTTACCCAAGGAAAGAAAGACTGTGGGAGTGGACGCAGGTGCAGAGGGGGTGGGGCCACCGACGCCCGTTCCAGCCGCTTCCTGTGGGCAGCGCAATGGGACCTGCACAAGCACCCTGCACAGAATCAAGGCCCTTACAGACCTCAGAGCCCAGCTCTTTTAATTAGTCCTTACACTTAGCTGCTTTGTCTCAAATGATGAAGAAGTTGTTTTAGGATTCCAGCTGACTCTTTTGTGGCCTCCTGATTCAAACACAAGAAAATGTCCCTGGCGCTAAACACTAGTGAATGGGTTCGCAGAGTCACCAACACTGCTACAGGAAGAAATTTCTCCTCTCTAAAAATGTCAACTTCAGAAGTAATGCTGCCCAGTTACCAGCGCAGTGAGAGGCTGTGAGGCTGAGCCACACAGTGAACCACAGATCTAGGCCGGAAGTAAAACGATTACAAGGGTCGGATGCCTCACTAATATTCAACACTTCCTACTGCTAGTTTGAGGCCTTTCCTCCTGCTGAAGACAGAAGCACCACTGAGCAAATCATATTTAAGGGGAAAGTGCTGACAGCTCATCAACTGATTTTCAATGAAAATGCTAGAAAAATTAATAAAGAAGTTAAGCCGTTGAAATACAGTTTCACCAATTAGCTTAATGTCAGAGAATTCTAATTAGGCGCCTTGAGATTGCTATTTAGTGTTTAAGCCTTCAGAGTGCCAAATTCTCCTTTTCACACAAACTGGTTGCAAAATTAAAGACATTAGGCAGCCTTAATTACATTATCAGAACAGCTGGGATTAGGCAATCTCTGAAGTCAAGACGGCATTCTTTTGTCCGGGATGGAAATCCCTGGATTTTGGTGCCATTCCATATCTCACCCATACAAAGCAAGCTGCATTAGAAACAAAAAATTTGCAGACAAAGAACAGAGTAACGTGCAGCAAATAATGAACACATTACCGAAAAAGAAAAGGTAAGTGCAAAGATTAAGCCTGAAATCAGTAGGTTTTGCTAACACCTACTGGCGATTGGCCTGGCAACCCTCTGGTGGCAGCCAGACTGAGGGAAAGCTCCCGGGCCAGTGGAGACAAACAACCCTGTTATCTAAAGCTAAGCGCCTTCCAGTGCGGGTCCCTTGGGTGGGACCAGCAGCTATTGTTCTTACACATTCCCGCCAACACAACACCTTCGCGTGCTCACACTGTTCACTAAGCTATGTCTTCTTGCATGTGGGGGTCCTCTTTTTAATTCTAATTTCTTTAGCCTCCTCCTCATTCCCTTCCATATTCCTCTACATAACGCCCCCCCCCCTTTTTTAAGGAATCACCTAACAGATTGATTTTTTTTAATTGAAAAATAGTGAAAATGAGGATTAGTGGTAGGAAAGGGTTAACCTTGCATGGTGAGTGGTCAACCTGAAGGTGGTGAAACAGGCACTCACCTCTAACCAGAGCTTCCCCATACTCCAGATCCCAACTCTTCGCAAATCTAAGAACTGTTCTAACTGCCAAACTCTAACTTCTAACTTTAGCTGTGGGAGCTGGACAGATGGGTTAATGGGTAAAGGCACTTGCTGCCCAGCTTGATCAATTCTCAGGACCCACGTGGTCCAGGGAGAGAATCATTCTGCAGGTTGTTCTCTGATCGCCACTGTGCACCTGTGCACACACCAACTCATCCCCCGCCATGCAATGAAGACTGATTTCAGTGGTGGAGCCTCTGCTGGAGCCCTCGGCTGAGCCTCCTCTGCACCCACTCTATCGCCTGTCTGCTCGCCTCCAACCCCTCTCTCCCACCTGAAACCCTGACTTCCATTCCCAGCACCCATGCACGGCAGCTCACACCAACCACCCGTGGCTCCAGCTCCAGGGGATCTGATGCTTGAGCCTCCTTAGGCACCCAATCTCATGCACACTTGGGCACACGTGCACAGACACACACACACACGCACACACACACACACATATACACACTCACACGTTTGTCAGTCTATCTTCCTCCTGTATAGCCAGCACCAGCACCTAGGAGCAAGCCTGAAATATGGAGGTATTGTAGAAACATTTGTTAATTGAAGTTGTTAATTGAAACTAAATTAAACTGCTAATTAAGTCAACTGTTAATACCACTTAAAGTCACGGTTCAGCTGGAACAAGGGAAAACATCTCAGCAAAAGATACAACACAGGTAATTTAAAGACCACAGAGTTTCCACAGCGTAAAAGAAAAATCTAAGTCATACACAAAAGTAATACTTCAATATATATATTGAAGTATTATATATACACACATATATATGTATAGTTTCTATTAGATTTGGATGACTTCATATGTAAAGTGACTACAAAACCAATCTTATCAAAGAACATAACATTCTACCTGTCCCGCCAACTCCAGCCGCTTGTTGCCGTAATAGTCTCTGTCGTCGACTTTGTTGTCTCCTTGGGCCAGAATCACCCTTCGCACCATCACTGCTGTGTAGATGCACTTAGCTCGGAAATTGAACTCCTTCACCTGTAATTCAGAAACCAGAAAAAGTTTGCGATGGTGCATGCTAAATGAAGGTGCTTCGAGCAAAGAATCAATGTCACATTCAAACAAGAAAGCCATGAACTGTTGTAATTCTCCCTATTTTAAGACATTCAAATAGTCTATAAACTTCCCAAGAGGTGTTTAGACTTTCTGTCTCTGCGTTTAATGCACCGGGTAGTTTTCCTTCAAATATGACAACTGTGACTGTTTCGCTTCCTATGGTCTCCACGCCACTCAGTCACTGCCACTGTGGACTGGCCTGTAGTGAGTCTCACCTAGATGGGGTGGAAATGATGTCTCTCCAACCCTTACGTCTGCTGGCATGTCCACTGTCTCGAGTCCTGAGGCATCAGAGGGCAAGTCCAGGACACAGTGGAAAGCAGCGCATTTGGCTGTGAGCGAGGTGGACACCCAGCCCAGGGAAGTCGTCAGATGACTCCAGTCTCAGCTGCCGTTTGCAACTTCACGACAGCCCCAAGACGAGCAACCCGCTCCAACTGTGGTTAAGACCAGTGAACACAGACCAACAAGTGATACAAGACAGTTATGTTTAACCACGGAGGTCTGGAGCTCTTTGTTATATAGGGATAATAATTTATATTCTCGGTTACTATTTACAGAATTCTATGTCCCATTTCCTTTTCTTGGACTTCTTTTTTATTTATTTATTTATTTATTTATTTATTTATTTATTTATTTATTTATTATGTATACAATATTCTGTCTGTGTGTATGCCTGCAGGCCAGAAGAGGGCACCAGACCCCATTACAGATGGTTGTGAGCCACCATGTGGTTGCTGGGAATTGAACTCAGGACCTTTGGAAGAGCAGGCAATGCTCTTAACCTCTGAGCCATCTCTCCAGCCCTTCTTGGACTTCTTGTTGGGTAAGTTGAACTGATCATCTAACTCTTCTGGCTATTTAATAACTTAATAATAAAACAGTTGTTTTGCTTATTGGTGAGGAAAATATTTTATATATCATATTTTTAATTTTCATCAAAGCCTAGTTCACATTGCCCTTTCACATACATAAATACTAATGGACTTACAGGTAGAAGTAAACACGAATATTCATAGCAGTCATCCTTGCTACACTCTTTGGTTCTTTAATTCATTTTACCCATCTCCCTTTTTAACTACTATATGTTTGAAACTCAACCCTAGACCTAAACTGAAATTATTTCATTCTGAGCACATTTTTCCAGGACAATATCCACAATCACATGGAAAGTGGGAACCCTCTACACTGATAACTGCACATGACTTGTAGACTATATCCATGACTTGCAGACTATATCCATGACTTGTAGACTATACTCATGACTTATAGGTTATACCCATGACTTGTAGACTATACCCATGACTTGTAGACTATACCCATGACTTGTAGACTATACCCATGACTTGTAGACTATACACATGACTTGTAGACTATACACATGACTTGTAGACTATATCCATGACTTATAGACTATATCCATGACTTGTAGACTATACCCATGACTTGTAGGCTATACACATGACTTGTAGGCTATACACATGACTTGTAGGCTATACTCATGACTTGTAGGCTATACTCATGACTTGTAGACTATAACCATGACTTGTAGACTATACCCATGACTTGTAGACTATACACTTGACTTGTAGACTATACACATGACTTGTAGACTATATCCACGACTGGTAGACTATACAGACTTGTAGACTATACACACAACTTGTAGACTATACACATGACTTGTAGACTATATCCATGACTTATCGACTACCAACAGCAGTTCAGACATTTCTTGGAGGGGGTTAACATGAATTACCTAAAATGGGTAAGAGGATCTAAACTAAGCATAGAATGCTGGAATAGAACTGTCAACAGAACCTGGAGACTTTTGAGTATCACCCCTCTTAACAGTTAAGGTTTTTCAATCTGTGTATGTGCCACAGGCACCTGAAAGACTTGCTATAATACATATGGCTAGGCTGAGGGTCGCTCTGGAGTTTCTGACTCAACAGGTTCAGGGAGAGTTTCCCTATTTCTAGCAAACTCCCAGGTGTTAGCCAAGAGAATGCTCTTGAGCATGAGTCTTGAAGAATGACAAACAGTATTGCTTTATCTTGGTAATATATCATTTTCCTGTATTATCCTCAGTTTTAACTTATGTAAAAAACAAACAAAAAACTGTCTTAAACTATTTAAAAACTCTAAGCCTTTTCCTAATTCATATATTCTTTAGTAAAATATTTATAGTTAAAATTTAAACACCATAGTTCAATCTCTTTGCAAAAGGGCAAAGGAATTCCACTTTCTGAGCCAAATTTAGCAAAGTTCTGCACAGCCAGCACTGTCACCGAGGCTCTTCCTGACATTACAGCATTAAGGTAAGCCAGGCTCCTAATGGACTACACCATCTTGGAGAACTGGGAAACAGAGCTTTCTGCATAGGCTGTATCCCTGAATCATCACAAGAGACTTGGAAGGAAGTAGTGTTACTTCAATTCAAATTAGTTCAAAACCAAGACCTGAACAACTGTATCTCTAACTCCAAAGCTCTATTAGCTACCATTACCCACTTTTGCTGTCTGGAATTTTAAACTCCTTTCAATCATCCAAAAGAGCCTAAAGCAGAGTTCAAATACAGCTTCAATAACAGGAATTTTATAATTTTCTGAGTTAGATCACAGACACACAAACAGAAGCTACAGAGCAGTGCAGACATATATACCATTTGCTCACAAGTGTTTTAAGGTAAGAAAACTGAACCTGAATGCCACTACAAGGCCGGTCTACACCCACAGATTCCCCGAAGTTATAGTTTGTAACTCTGTGATTAGATCATACATGATGGAACACCTGGGAGCTCTGATTTAGCAAAAGGGGCCCACACATTCACTGAGGGAAAGGATGACTCCCAGCAATACCTAACATATGATGAGCTAACAGAAACACAGCCCACTTCAAGGCCACCAGGCAGGCTCCAGCTTCTCTCTGCACTCACCAGCTATGAATGACAGAAGGTAGACACTATGGAATTCAAGGTCACGGGGACAACTCAGCAAATGAGCATCTTAAAGAAATGATGCAGCCAGTCCTGACTACAAACAACTGCTGAGAATGGAGCTAAGTTCCAATGGGGCAGGACAGTGTCTAGCTCTTGGGAATGCACTTCAAACAGCAGAAACCGCACTCCAGAGTCTTTGGAGGAATTCATGAATCTAACAGACATCGTTCATTCATAGCTGGCGATTACTCACTGGTACATGGGTCAGAATGGTAGAAGCCAGGAGTTCTCTTGCTTCTTCTATTTTTGTCTTCTTTGGTCCACCTCCCCACATTCTTTGTCTTCTTACTTTATTCCCTATATATTTTAGTGCCTATAAAAGAACAAAGGAGTGTTTGAATTACATCACTGGAGATCATCAGTGCCAATGGGCTGTTGTAAGCAGACAAGGACCCTGGGTACACAGACTGCTGCTTTGTGAATAAAGTCTCAATATCATGAATTAGTAACAAAATACTATAGCACATGACAACCTAATACACAGGTTCCCTTAAACAAGATCATTTGATTTTTAAAAATATTTTATTTCTATAAAATTGACACATTATTATTTATAGGGAATTGAGAAACATAGTCATCAATTCTTCATTCAGAATATCAATGTGGGATGGGATTGTTCCCATTTAAAAAAAATAGAAAAAGGAAACCATGTTAAGATCTCTACACTAAGCTACAGGTTAAAGAAAATCCAGATAAATGCTGGATTAATGTCATGAACTAGATGACTTGATGGCATGACTTAGAGTTGAAATTCATTCTAAATTACATAATAGGTCATTTTATTCCCAGCAGGATTTAAAAAACCCAAAATTGGTTGATTCTTAAGTCCCGGGTACTACAATTTACATGGATATGCAAAGGGCTTGGATAGCTGACATCATGATTTCAACTATAAAACTACAGTAACCAGGCAGTGATATCACAGGCCTTCAATCTTAACCCTTGGGAGGCAGAGGCAGGTGGATCACTGTGAGTTAAAGGTCACCCTGGCCAGCCAGGGCAACATAGGCAGACCCTGTCTTCAGGATGAAAATGATGTAACCGTAAGTGGGAGAGAAAGACAGAAATAAACCACAAGCCCCCAACAACCCCACACTGAGGGGTTAACTGGCTCTTGACCAAATTGTCCAAACAAGTCAACGAGAAAAGCTGTCCTTTGAATGACTGGTGGATAAACCCAGCTCAGCACCCAAATGTGCACAGGAGCCTGGGCGTCCACATCACATCGAAAGAAGAAACTAATCTCAGATAGGACTTGAGGCCTGCCAGGTGTTGGTGCACAGGGCTTTAATGCCAGCAACAGGGAGGCAGAGGCAGGAGGATTTCTGAGTTTGAGGCCAGCCTGGTCTACAGAGTGAGTTTCCCGATGTTATCTGCCCAGTTATTAGAGTCCATTCCCACAAGCGTGAAGAGTAAAGCAGTGAGGGACACTTCCTAGTGATGCACTTTGGAACTGCACATGCTAGTACGGCATCAGCCTTCCTAAGTGCATGATGTAATCTAAACACCTCCAAGACTGACCTCATTTCAGAACACACAAACACAGCTAAGTGGGAATATTCTCTCTACATGTATCACAGGTGACCAGAAGAAAGAGACCCAGGATTTATATTTTCCTTTAAGTATTTCACAGGCTAGACAATGAACATATGGACAAATTCAAACCACCTAGTCTAGTTCTATAGAAGGGTATCCCTGGCTCCCAGAGGGCATGAGGAATGATAAAGAGACTCAAAGTCAGCAAAACACCTTGGGAATATCAGACTAAAACGTTCAAGTGCTACGAGGACTCTCCCACAGGAAAAAGGAAGTATAATTGGTTTTTTAAATTATGCTTACACACATGGATTCCCTAACACCACCTCCTTAGAGTCCACGGTTCTATCCAGGTGTACCTAGGTCAGTGAAGATCCTGAGGAAATAAAAGGGATGATTCCTGGACCTTTCTTAATACTGAAGTAATTAGGAGCTCAGAAAATGGGACATTGGAGATGAAATGGGTAACAAGAGCTAAGGACACAGTCCACTGGCAGAGTGCCTGCAATGTACGCACAAAGCCCTGGGCTTGGTCCCCACTGTGTTAACTAAGAAATGTCTCCCATAGCTCATGTATTTGAACTCTTGGTCCCCAGCTGGTGGTTATGAAATCTTCAGGAGGGAGAGCTATGTTGGAGGTCACTGGGAGTGGGATGTGAGGGTGGCCTTGCCCCAATTCCCACTCTCTCCCGACTTCCTTTGTGTCAGTGAAAATGTGCTTGGCCAGCCTCCTGCCTCTGCCTCCTGCTACCACGTTTTCTCTACTATTATGGACACTATCCCTCTGGAACTGTGAGCCAAAAGGGACTCTTCCTTTAGTTGCTTTTGGTCATGGTGTTTTATCATAGCGACACACCCCAGACACTGCCACCAAAAGGATTCAAAGAGAAAATGAAAGAAGGCAAGCCTTAGTCTGGAGCTGCCAGAACTTTGAAAGTGTGCTATCCCTTGAATGAATAAGGAAATGGTGCTTGTTACTGAAGCACACAAGCAGCCTCCTCTCCACGAAGCCCTCTTCTGAAAACTCCAGAAACCACAGGCTGACGACTGGCACGGGCGGACTTCTTCTTCCACTTTGCAGAGGGAGTCAGAAGAACTCCTGTGTCAATACTCTCCTCAAGCCCCTTACCAGACCTACACCCCCAAAGCCACTGCAACGGTGGCTTATTGAGATGAACAGCACCGAAGTCTCAATCCACAGCAAAGGACACCATGAAAGGACACACCTGCATCTGTGTGAAAATCTGAGCTTTCTGGCACTCCTCCAAGCTGGGCCCAAATGCAGCCATCACGTGCTCCTCTGTCCCAATCATCTGCACAATTTCCTGGTCACTCTCGACACCCATGGCCTAGGAAGGGAAGAAAAGACGGAGAGTGTTGGCTCTGTGTTCACTCACTGACATTTGCTTATGCTAATCTGGCATTGTTTGTGGGTATTACTTCTAAGCAAAAGCCAGCTCTTCTCTTAGAAACGGTGCCATCTGGCATTGGCAGCCATAGCCCAAGCTGCACAAGAACCTGAAATAGAAATTGTCATTAGGAAAACAAACACCCTCAAATATTTCTGCATGTGTAAAACTGTTCCAATTTTTTAAAATATTCTGAGAGTCTCGCCAGGAAGAAATGAGGCTGGGAAATCTAGCAGAGAGGCCTGGTCAAAGCAACAACAGCAAACTTAAAGCAAGATCCCCAACGGTAGCAAGTCAGAAATGAACACAGCTGAAAATGAGGGTAACCCCGACCAGAAACCTTAAGTGTTGCAAGGTGGCAGTGGCTGCGCGTCTCTGTTGTCCCGCATGGTCCTGTGCTCACTCACTCACACACTTGGCCACAGCACTGCCATGTGGAGAGACACAGAGTAATCCCACCAGCCCTCTCCTGGTGTGGAAATGACCTGCTTCTTAGTTGCCAGGGGAAAGTCGTGTTTGCACCAAAATGCCTTCTGCTTCGAGAGAAGACCGAATCAGAGGAGAACTAACTGCCCAGTCAAGCTTGTCATTTCTCTTCAATTCTCTTCCACACAGAGAAGGAAATGGAGTTCCCAGCTCCCATGCAGAGAATGTCAAGGACACGGTCCTGCAAACCACTGAGGGCATCTATCTGGAAACAACTCTATTGCTGTCAATAATAAGACAGAGATAACGCCAACCCAATCGTTGTCATATACTTCCATCACTGTGGTACCAATGGAACCCTGCCAGCGCAAAGTTCTAGGATCACTCATTAGACCTTGAAAATTCTGCAGACCTGGAGGATGCTTAGTAGCTGATATGTCCCCTTTATACCAACTGAGGGGAGTCTGAAAATGTCCCCCAAGCCTCTACCACCAACTCCTCTGAAAGCAGAGTAAACATGATGTCTCCTTTGTGGGGAGAAATGACCTGCTCAGCTTTGGAGGCTTGATTACAGACACTGTAGTTTTCCTGCTTGCTCCTGCTGCCAAATCATGAGGGCACCCACAAAGAATGTGAGAACGTTGAGAGGTTAAAAAAAAAAAAAAAAAAAAAAAGCAAACCCTTACAGCTTCCTACCACGCTGGTGGTTGCCCAGCATCAGGTGACAACAGAAAGACAGACTGATAACAGAAAGACCCTGAGCCAGAACCACCCAGCCAAATAACCCCCAAATTTCTGACCAGCAGAGCAAAGATGTGCTTTTGTAGCTATTTCTGAATTGACATATCCCCTCCTAAAAGGAAGAGGAGGCTCACAAACTCAGGAAACTGAGGAAGCATAGGAACATAGGGGACTCAGGACACTAATGCACGTTATAGGACTAAGGATGCTAATGCACATTACAGGACTCAGGACGCTAATGCACATTACAGGGCTCAGGACGCTAATGCACCTTACAGGACTCAGGACACTAATGCACCTTACAGGACTCAGGACACTAATGCACTTTACAGGACTTAGAACAGGAAGTTTTAGGACTCAGCCAAATGTGTGGTGGCACACACCTTTAATCCCAGGGCTCAGGAGGCAGAGGCAGGCGGAGCTCTGTGAGTTCAAAGCTGGGTGGATCTCTGTGAGTTCCAGGCTGGCCTGTCCACACAGTGAATTCCAGACTGCTGCAGAGTGAGACCTTATCTCAAAACAAAATAAAGTAAAACAGGAAAGTTTTAAAAGTCAGGTGTTTCTCTCCAAAGTCACACAAGCTCTGAACAAACTGCAGGGAGAGAGGGACTCTTCACTAAAAGTGCCTGACACCTGAACAGGGAGCCCCAAGACTGTGGCTTCCATGAGCTGTCACCCACGCTGGCATGGCCCTCTTGGTTCTACAGCTGCCTCGAGTCATCCATGCTCCTGCAAGGGGCCCTCCACCCACATTCCACAAGCGACCCCAATAAACTCACTGCTTCACCAAGCTAAACCAGGATGGAGTCACTTCACTGGTCAGATGTTTGTCCATGTTTTCCCCAGGAAAAGCCACACAACAGGGTGATAATTCATATCCAGCTTAGACAGCAAATGTTAACAACTTTAGGAATTAAACTTACTATTTGAACAAACAGTTTTATTTTTGAAACAAACTGGCCTTGGACTGTTAATCCTCCTGCCTCAGCTTTCCCAGTGCTGGGATTATAGGCCTGTACTTTTGGTAAAAAGTAGATCCACACTTTTCCTTCACAAAAAAAATTCTCAAGATTCAAATCACACTTTTGTTAATTTTTATAGCCATTTTATCCCTAATTTGATATAAAGCATTTATTCAAGAGGCTGGCAAGATGGCTCAGTGGTTAAGAGCACTGGCTGCCCTTTCCAGAGGACCCAGATTCAAACAATCCCAGCATCCACATGGCAGCTCACAACTGTCAATAACTCAGTTCCAAGGAATCTGACACCCTCACACCAATGTGCATAAAATAAATTATTTTTTTAAAAAGCTTTTATTCAAGTAGCTGCTAAGGTTAATTTAAAAACCATACAAATTCCTGAAAATAGCCTTTTATGATTAAAAGGCTAGCAGTTCAAAAGCGACTGGTTTTAATTTTTTTAAGCAAAGAGAGTAGGCATGCTATTAAGTCGTGGGCCGATTGGCTTATTTTAGTCACTTCACTGTAGCAAAACTTCCAAGAGAAATAAAAGACTACAAGCTAGATCATATACTTTGGAGTTTTATAATAATAATAAAAAATTCCTCATTCATAACTTGGTTAGTCACATAAGTTGTCCTTGTGTGGGATCTAAACAGTAGTTTTCAAATTGCCTAACACTCCTGGGTGGCATAAAATGAATCTCAACAGACTGCTTGGCCCCCCAAACACACCTAAGCTGTGGAAGAAAGCTGTGCCAAGCAACGGTCAAAGGTGCCATATGCAGAAGACGTGAGGACTGCCAAAGCTGTCCCACAAAGGCTAACCCCTTCCACCAGGTCACTGAGACGCAGGGTTGTGACTCAGACAAGTCCATATGCAGAAGACATGAGGACTGTCAAAACTGTCCCACAAAGGCTAACCCATTCCACCAGGTCACTGAGATGCAGGGCTGTGACTCAGACAAGTCTTGACAAAAGAGCCTCGGCTCCAAAGACTGAATCAACCTTAGCACTGTGTAGCCTTCAGCAGTCATGGCTACAAATAAATGACATATCACCATGGAAACCAACAAAATGCCCATCCATTTTGCTTCACAGATGTAATTTAGACACCTGAAAACTAACATTCTGTGGAACTCTTTGTACTCCTGAATCCTTATCACGCCCAGTGACTAGTGAGTCCAGAGGAAATGCTATAAACTAATAACTGTAGGGGAAATGGCAGGGTGAAGTCTGTCTGAAGGTCCCCATGGTCTGGCAAGAGCAGTAACACCGAACAGAAGCCCGGAGAGGCACCTCTTAACAAGCGGCATGAAACTGTCCTCCCGCACACCTACAAAGGGTAACTTCTAAAGGTCGGAAGAAGAAAATGCTAATGACTGATTTTCTGTAGGGAGCCGACACTCATCACTGCGGACAGCAGTCCTGGCAGACAACATGGAAACAGCGATGACGCTTTTAAACTGTAGTTGTTTCCCTCTACAAATAAAAACGTCCGTAGAAGTCGGCGTCTGAGGAACAAAGCCCAGCTCCCGAGATCCTCTTGGGCTACAGATGCCACCACAGTGCCAGTGCTGAAAGCCTCTGACACAAAATGGGAAGGGGGAAGATTCATGGCAGGAGAGCCTCCTCTGTGACCAGTCAAGTCCATAAATAAGCTGCTCCAGGCCTTACAGGCTCGACCCATCATATTCAGCCTCAGCATGGCATCTGGACACCCTGCTGTTTCTGCCACTTTTGGCCAGTTGTTGGTGCCGACCCACAACCATCAGGTCCTAGTGACTGTCCAGGTCTTTCAGGCCACACGACACACAGAGAGAAACACATGCCTCTTCCAGCATCCCGGTTTATTTTCCCAGCTTCTGACGACGGGTAAGGAGGGCCAAGCAGTGAAAAACAGCCCATTTCTGGGGACAAGGGACCTCGTCGTGTCTTACAAAAGCACCCCCGGAGGTGGCTTTTCTCTTGAAAGGTGATTATTCAGGACTCTGCCCAACATCACACAGCCACTAAGTGGAGAAACAGAAATTTAGGCTGGTGTAGGAGGTCCTTCTGTATTTGTTGCTTCACTGGTTTAATGAAGAAACTGCCTTGGCCTTTTGATAGGCAGAACTTAGATAGGTGGAGTAGACAGAACTGAATGCTGGGAAGAAGGGCAGAGGGGCAGACGCCATGAAGCTCCTGCCAGAGACTGACACTGGTTTGAATCTTTCCCGGTAAGCCACGACCTCGTGGTGAACACAGATTATTAGAAATGGGTTAAATCAAGATGTGAGAGTTAGCCAATAAGAGACTAAACATAATGGGCCAGGCAGTGCTTTAGTTAATACAATTTCTGTGTGATTATTTCGGGTGTAGGCTAGCAGGGCAGCCGGGACCAAAAGCAGGCCCTCTCACACAACATAGGCTAAATCTGTCTGTCTCCTAGATCTTCCAGTGCCCTGCACTGTCAGCAGGTAGGAAAGTTCTCAGCAGTGGACTGGAACACTCCCGAAGAGGAGGACCCAACAACGATGATCTATGATCAAAATACTAAGTTCACCTATCTGAACTAAAAGAGTTTTAAATGCTTATTTTAAATGTTACACAGTGCTTAGTAGATAATTAGTGAACACATTTCTGGAAATTATATGCAACACTTACCAAGTGTTGAAGAGATACACTCCCACTTTCAGGATTAAAATCCCATAATCTATCAGTAATGGGTATAAATATGTATGATAAGGACAGTCATTTTAGGGTGTGTGTAATACTGAAAACATCCAAGTGGGGAAAATACCTAAAATCATACTCTAAGAAGCTGAAAAGTAAACTGCACACATAATAATCACTAACAGCGACGATGCGGAAAGATGTCATAACCTATCATCATGTAAACTGCAAAATAAGTTGTTGCGTGTATCACAAGTCACAAAAAATGACCTGCAAAATATATAAAAACATGCTATATTTTTCAGAGCCTTTCTTCATTTTTAACTGGTTATTTAAAAAAATCTAGACTGTTAATTCATAGTCTTTTTCTAGATAGAACTTAAGTCAGCTGTTTATGCTTACAATATAAATATTAAATATTAATGTGAAATTATTTTATTAAACTTTGGTCATATAGTCAAAAAAAGTAAAGTTTAAAATCTTTTCAGATTTTTAATTCATGCCTGTATCTCATTACATATTTCCTACATGTGTGATAAAAAGATCATAGGCTTTCTGGTTAATTAATACTACTCCCAGTCTAAAAATAGCAATGCTATGCATCCTCATGTTTAAAACTGAAGAAAAAAAAAAAAGAGAAGTGCATGGCTACATGGAGACATACTGCCCTCTGCTGGAGATAACTCTAGGCTGGCAGATAAAACGTCTACATCACTGTGTGTGTAGCACCAGACACCACTGGGTGCTGCAGAAGTCTCCTAAGAAAACAAACTTCCTTCTGTGCTTGAAAACACAAACTTCAAAGAAAGGAACTAAGACAGCAGCAGGTGTGAGACTCTCTCTGGACTCCTGACATAATGGTGCTATCACTATGATTATAGTCATCCTCTTATAAAGAAAATTAATGACTCTACCTTTTATAGAACTCAAAAGCGTATTAAGCTATATTAGGCATAGAAAATAGTTTATAGATCCTCTTTCATGGGACTGCGTTTCAAATATGGTTATTTCTCAAGTTAAAGAACATGACTAGTCAGCATGCACTTGATACTTGTGAATGACTGGGACGTATCCCACCATGACCACAAGCCAGACTTGAAGAAGCCTGATGCCCAGACTACTGTGCAATAGGGGGCATCTTTAGGAGTAGTGGCTCAAACTCTTCTTGGTGACTCCAAACGATTTTCCTTTTTAAGCGGATCAGTTACAAGGCTGCACAGGATCTCTGCATGCTGATTCTATGTCTACTGTAAGCAACTGTGGGGCAGGAACACTGATCCCAAAGAGAAACTGAAGGATGCTACTGAGCAGGGCTTGTCTCTAAGATCGCCTGGCATGCCGGGCTGTGCTCCCTGGAACCGTCTGGGCTCTGTATTAGTCAAATTAGTCATCAAGATCCGTGTAACACATATTCACACCTCACAACGTGTAAAACGAACCACAGGACTTTCTGAGAATACCAATTAAGCATTTCTACAGGAAATAGCTTTTCAGGTTTCAAGCCAACCCTTAAACAAGCCTAAAAACCCAGTTGAATAGTACACGATTATTTAGAAACAACAGAATCTAGACGCCTATAAAAAAGAAGAGATCTGGAATTTCCTAAGATAAAGCCTGTAGATGTCCTTGCCCCATGAACTGGGACATGAAACATATTGTGGGATATTGTACACTGTGCAAAGATTTATTTGCTGCGATTGGTGTAACGAAGAGCTGAACGGCCAATATCTAGACAGAAAGAGGTTAGGCAGGACTTTCAGGGACAGAGGACTCTGGAAAGAAGAAAGGCAGAGTCAGCAGCCAGAAGAGAGGAGACAAGAGGTTGAAGAGGAAAGGTAAAAAGTCACAAGGCAAAATGCAGATAGCGTGAATGGGTTGACTTAAGTTGTGAGAGCTAATGGCACAATCCTAAAGTAAGTCCAAGCTTTTATAACTAATAAGCAGTCTCTGCGTAGTTATTTGGGAGCTGGCTGGCGGGACACAAGACTGGCTACAGGAACAGGTGGACCGTCTGTTAATAAGTCTGTATGACGGCTGGTCCACACGTGGACAGTCTGTTGATAGGTCTGCATGACGGCTGGTCCACATGTGGGACAGTCTGTTGATAGGTCTGCATGACGGCTAGTCCACACGTGGACAGTCTGTTAATAGGTCTGTAGGACGGCTAGTCCACACGTGGACAGTCTGTTAATAGGTCTGCATGACAGCTAGTCCACACGTGGACAGTCTGTTGATAGGTCTGCATGACAGCTAGTCCACACGTGGACAGTCTGTTGATAGGTCTGTATGACGGCTGGTCCACACGAGGACAGTCTGTTGATAGGTCTGCATGACGGCTGGTCCACACGTGGACCGTCTGTTAATAGGTCTGTAGGACGGCTGGTCCACACGTGGACAGTCTGTTAATAGGTCTGTATGACGGCTAGTCCACACTGTCGACCTGATGGGAGCAGGGCTTCTGCGCATGCTGTGGGACCTGTCTTGATTAGATTGCTGCGACAGGAAGACACAACCACTCTGAGGGACAGCACGCCCTGGGCTGCGGTCCTGGATGTTATGAAGGATCGTGACAGCTGCCTCAGGCTTCCCCATGTTGGTTTTCGTGCCACGATGAACTGTGGACAAAGCAGACCACTTTGTCCCGGGCGCTGCTTTGTCATTAGGTTTCTTACCATGGCAACAGAGGAGAAGCCAAGTGCACATACAGCGATTACACCACCCCCAAGATGCAGTTACAAGACCAGAAACAGAGCTGAAACAAATAATCTGCATTGCACGTATCGACAAAACAGATCTATTTCTACTCATTAATCTGTAAACTATGCCTTGAAAGGCTCATGAGAAACTGGTAGTGGGACCTCTGGGCAGCACTATATGTTTAAGAAGAGGGTGGAGAAAGGCTTATTCATGACTACACCTTTCTACACTCTGGTATCTCCAAAAAAAAAAAAAAAAAAAAAACCAAAAGAATAATATACAACTTATATATGATACCTATTCCTAGGATCCCTTACCTGCCCAATTCTACCTAATTCTAAAAAAAAAAAAAAAAAAAAAAAAAAAAACCAAAAATAAAAAACCACTAGGACAGGTGAGTGCGCTAGGGCCAGGGTGGTGAAGGTGCTACCACCAAACCTGAGCAGCTGAGTTCATATGGAATCCACACGGTGGAAGGAGAGAACTGACTTCTATAAATCCTCTGGCCTACACACACACACACACACACACAATACATACACACACACACACACACACACAGATACACACACACACACACAGACACACACACACACAATACACACACATACGATACATACACACACACACAGACACACACACAAACACATACAGACACACAGAAATACACACACACACTACGGAGTGTGCATTCATACATATATACATGTCAACACTCACACACATGTTCACAAAAACAAATAAAATGTGCTAAAAAAATTTAATTTTTCACCATAATAATTTAATTTTGATAGAAATTCTTTCAGTGTTCAGGAAGAGAGCACAGCCTTACCTTGAATATGATGACGATGGGTATGTCTTCAGACAAGGTGTTGTGCCTCAGATAAAACCGCCCTTGCTTCACAGCCATGTTGGTTCTGCTCTTCTTCTCGTGGGTGGAGCTATGAGGAAATACAGGCAGTTAAACTGCACCCCTACCCAGGAACCCCAATAGCAAAGATCAGTACCCTGTGGGTTCAGCTGTTCAACAACCAAATCATCCCTAATTAATTGGCTTTCAAAGTTACACAAGTTCCTGCCACTCCTGTGAACACTTAAAAACGCTACAACTGTCTCTCCACCTTCAAGACTCCGGTGGAAACACTGTGGATGAAGGTGTGATGAAGGCGTGCCTTCCTAATCCCTCCCTTCCCCGTGTGCTGCTGGCTGGTTCGTGAGGAAGGGCCTTGTGCCAGGCTGGCCTGCACTTGCCATGTGAGGACGTGAGGAAGGGTCTTGTGTCAGGCTGGCCTGCACTTGCCATGTACGGACGTGAGGAAGGGCCTTGTGTCAGGCTGGCCTGCACTTGCCATGTGAGGAGACCTGGAACTCCTGCTCCTCCTCTCACCTCCTCAGGGCAAAGGTTACAGCTGTGTGCCGTAGCGCCCAGCTCTAACTTACATCATTTTTATTCTACCTGAATTACTTTGATCCAATGTAGGACATATATTCATGACTGATTGTTTTGAAGAGAAAAATCTCAAAATGTGGCAGACCACATTCTAACAAGAAATGAATTTTAAAGTTAGTTATCCAAAAGAATTACCCACAGTATCAGCACACAGTGAAATGAAGTCCTCATTTAGCTCCTTCTATAGCTGTCTCAGTAGGGAGAATCCTAAGAGACTACTAAACACTGCAAAAGCTCTGTGCAGCCATAACAGTAGCACACACTGACTGCCTACTACACTGCTGTCATGTGGCACACGCGAGTTCTAATCTCCACCTGACAGCACGGACTGAGAGCTCCCTCTATGAGGAAACTGACTTAGAGAAGCTACGTAACTCCCCACTGTGGTGTCACATGCAGAAAACACCTACAGGATTAAATCCAGAATGCTTTGGCTCCAAAACTCTGTGTGGTTGAAAGAGAAGGGGGCTGAGGACTCTCACAGTCAAGGAGACCCCGAGCTTAGCTATGAAATAGAAACAGTATCATTTATCTGAATTAAAACACATAGTATAAGGTGGGAGGTGGTGGAGCATGCCTTTAATCCCAGCACTGGGAGGCAGAGACAGTTGGATCTCTGTGAGTTCGAGGCCAGCCTGGTCTACAAGAGCTAGTTTCAGGACGGGCTCCAAAGCTACAGAGAAACCCTGTCTTGAAAAAACAAAACAAAAACAAAAACAAACAAGCAAAAAAATGCATAATATACCACAGAAACTGAATGGTTCGTATTAAGTCTTAGATAAGCAGGAAGTGGCCATTACTGTCAGCTGCCTCTCCATTGGAAAGAAGCCTACTGCACTCTCTGCTGTAGGTGACTACAGGCCGCGGAAGAGAGAATACTACACTCTGCTGTAGGTGACCACAGGCCGCGGAAGAGAGTCTACTGCACTCTCTGCTAGGCTACACTCTTCCTGCCCGCATAACCCCCAAGTTCCGGATCACATGAGAACAGGAGCTGCCCACGTCCTACAGGTGCTGCCGCTGCAGACGACAGGTGCATCTGAAGAAAGCTATGCTGGGCAGCTAACCACAGCATGCTCAGTCCATGGTGCAGTTCATGCAATATTACACAGCAAACAGTCCTTACTTACAAACCCCACAAAGGAGCATGAAAACCTTGAAGTGCTTTTGTTTTTTTCCTTAAGTTTCTTTAATGCTATAAAGTACACAAGTTAAATTAACCAGTGCCTCTCCAAATGCCACCTTCATCTCCAACCATTGAAATCAATATTGTGTTTACAGACTTATACAACAGATGATTTTTAAATATACTATCTACTATTGAAAGAAATACTGTCCCCGCCACATGAGAAGGCACCCACCCACTATTGCCGAAATGATTAATATTTTGGAAAACACCATCTGTTCGCCATACCTGGTAACTGAAGCTCCAACGGCCCCTTTCCTATCCGCCTCCACAATGATCCTGTTCTTGGAAAGCTGCTCTTGAATAAGAATAACTTTCTCGACTCCTTTAACAATGAAGTAGCCACCTGCCCAGGAAGAACAAGAAAAGCTCACCACCTTTTCTGCACCCAGTGTGAGTAGGTGCCATGGTCTCCAGAGTACCAGTTTAGACTGGCCCTGAACTCGTGTGCCCGCCTCTCAAGCTCAGATTACAGCAGGAGGAGCCTATGACCGTTTGCTTCAGGCAGCAGCAACCGTGCCCTTGAAGGGGCTGCTGACACTGTTCTGTGAACCGAGAACCATATCAGCACATGGTTTTACTTCCTGAAGACAGAGTGTATCTGACTGCTCTGTTGCCCTGGTTTGTCTTGCTGTCAAGCTGACACACTGGAAAGAGGGGAGCCCAGCTGAGGAACTGTCTCCCTGTTTCTGGCCTGGTGGGCATGTCTCTGGGGCACTGTCTGGATTGCTGATATGAGAGGGTGTAGCCTACTGTTCCCTCCCTACACAGAAGGGCCTGAGCCATAAGAAACATGAACGTAAGCCCAGGAGTAAGCCCAACAGCAGTGTTCCCTCGTGGTTTCTGGGTTAGCTCCTGAACTAGCTCCTCTCAATGACGGATTATGACTTGGAAGAGTAGTAAATCTCTCAAGTGGCTTTTGCTGTGTTCACCAAAGCAACAGGACAGGATAGAAAAGCTAGGACGGTTTGAGGGGGACTTGTTCCGTGGCTGCTTGGAAGGTAAGAATACAGAAAAGGCAGATAACGGGGGCCTGGCTTGTAAAGATTCGGAGGGAAGCAAAGGCTATCAGGGCTGTCTGTCTGTGTGGTATTTCCATTAATAATCTGTGGAAATGAGACCTGTCTTCCTGTGACAATGAAGGCTGGTTATCTGGGACTACAAACAGTTGTGATCAATGAGAGACCAATATCACCAATGAGAAATCTTCCAGAAAGTATGTCCCCGGGGAAGCATACAGAAGCTGTGGTCCAGAAGGGACCAAGCCTGCATCACAAGCAGGCAGCGGAACTTGATAATTTAAGTCTTCTATGTGGTAGTGGTTTTTGGCAGCATCAAAACTACAGGACTGAAGGAGTCATGAAGAGAAGCTGAGGGCTGGCACCATGCTGAAGAGTGAGTCCCCAAAGAGCGACCAGGAGAGGTCGTTGGTGGAGACTCCAAGATACTGGAGATGGCTGGATCATGGGATGTCTACCAAGGACATGGCAGGTGGGCAGTGAGGCTGATCTGCGCCTATTAACAAGCTTGAGCTACAGATGGCAGAACCAGAGAGACAGAGCAGTCCAAGACTTCTAGAACCGGAAGGCCATCGGTGCATCTCAGAACAGACACTGAACTCTACATTGCTGGATTCGGATTGTGTTTTGATCTGATGACAACTGTGCCCTCTCCTCCTTAGAATAAGGAAGAATGTAATTTTTTTTTCAGCTTTACAGAGGTCCACTCATTAAGAGACCTTGAATTTTTATAGAGACCTTGAACCTTTAAAGCACTGCAATTTTACAGACTATGGAACTTATACAGTTGCACTATATTTTGCATTGTGTTATTAACATGAGATACTGGGAACAAGCCAGAAAGGAAAAGTTGTGGTGTAACAGTGATATGTGTGTGTGTGTGTGTGTGTGTGTGTGTGTCCAGCTGATGAGGGCTGGACCTTCCATGGGCCTGGGTTACAGAAGACAGGTAGAAGAACATGAGCCCAGGAGCAGAGAGCCGCATTCCTCCGGGTTTCTGCTTCAGACCCTGTGTGAGCTCCTGCTCAGACCAACCTCAATGAGAGACTGTGACCTGGAAGTGTAAGCCAAATAAGCCCCTTCTCCGCCAACCTTCTTTTGGCCAAGGTGAGTACAATGGTAACAGAAAAACCATCTATAACTTCCGCATATTTTACCAAGCCAGCAGGCATACCAGACAGATTTAAAAAAAAAAAAAGGTATATATTAAACAGATGAATTTTTAGGTCTCTTAAGCACAGGAATGACCTGGGATCTTCAGTGGAAGCTGATACCTGCTCCAACTTTTCTAACGGATCAGAAACAATAGCAGACCATGATTAGGTTTCCAAAATAATGTTTATACTGAATAAAAGTAATGGGCAGCTATTACATAATTTTTTCACATAATTCAGGAATAGGACAGAATGAGGTTTGATGTGCAAAATATAAGCAAAGTCAAGGTAAAACATTTAACTTATGAAACCTTGGTTAGAGTCTAGCAAAGTAAGATTCTTACTAAATTCTTTCTAAAAGCAACCAGGTGTGGGAGGAAATGCCCGTAAGCTGGGCACTTGGGTAGAGAGAGGCAAGAGGATCAGGTGATCGAGGCCAGCCTTAGCTATACAGTTAAGACCACGTCTCCTTAAAAACAGCAAAACAAGGCAACAACAACAAAAACCCCGGATACAAGGAGTTCAAGTAAAGCAGGTATCACCCAATTTAAATCCTACATGAAGGCATTTGGAAAACCTCTACATTCTGTTGCTTGAAATTTTGTCAAAAATAATCCAGAAATCATCACAAAAATATAAATCTTAAGAGCTTAAACAACAGCAAAAAAAAAAAAACACCTCATTTTTCTCTTTTCTATATTTAACATAAACTGTAATGAGCTACTGGGGTCTTTTCAGAATAGCTTAGACAGTAACTGTGAGAGTCTCAAATTTCAAGTATATCAAAAGAAACTACTGAACAAAGGCAGAAAGAGAAGAACAAGCCCTGACAATAATCAGAAGTTAGGCTACTAAGATTTAAAGCTAACAAAAGAATCGCACATTTTTAGAAATCTAGAATAAAGCTGGTGCCAAACCTTCAGAAGTTGATGAACAGTTTCCCAACTTCATTAAAAAGCAGAAAGGCTACAGCAGAACACTAGGAAAACAGACAGGGCAAGGAAAGCGGGGGAGGGTACCCCAAGCCATCACACATACCTGGGTCTAATGGGCATTCGTTCAATTTGGCAAACTCTGCCGGAGTTTTCCCTGTCAGAACACAGTTTGAACTTCGTAGCATGATGGGCATTCTGTTTAAAGTAAAACAAACAAACAAAAATTTATTATGCACAGACTGGGGCATAAAAAACACAGAGAACACATGGCAAAGGAGCCTGCATCTCTGGGTACCATGTTAGAAGATTCCATGAGAGATCAAGGAAAACCCAAGATTTCCCAGACACATTTTCTGGCACAGACAACAAAAATCTACACCTGTGCTGGATAATAGCAATGGCCCAGTTGAGAAGAGAATTACTAAGTGGAGAAAACTGTCAAGAATGTTACTTTAGGAAGACGAAGAGGCAGACTTCGGAAAAAGGAGTGGAAGCACTGTGTGAAGCCAGACAGTCTAAAGCGCACCTAGTCAGACCTCTAGAAAAGCTTACTAACAGGGTCAAAGGCTATGGATTCTGAGATGTGTGAAAGCCTTCACAGTACTATCTACACAGAATAGAGGACCACACCCAAACATACAACACAGCAAAGTGGAAGAGAAGGTGTAAAACAAGAGCACAGGCAGATTACCAAAGGAAACTGAGCAGACTGACAGACCTGAAGAACTGAGAGA
Source organism: Arvicola amphibius (assembly GCF_903992535.2). Classification (NCBI taxonomy): domain Eukaryota; kingdom Metazoa; phylum Chordata; class Mammalia; order Rodentia; family Cricetidae; genus Arvicola; species Arvicola amphibius. The sequence continues at coordinate 1,988,980 of NC_052063.2, forward strand.
GAACAACCTACATTTGGGTGTTCTCTTAGTGCCACATGGAGGTCACGCAGAGATGCTTTCAAACACAAACTAAAAATTAATAAGACCCTCACTAATAAAATTTCTAGAAGAAAGTTTCTATCTTCAGAAGATGGAAAATAAACACCAAACCAAAGTCTAACATGAAAACATGCATGGTGCACAAAGAAAACAAAACGAGGGGCTGGAATAATGACTTGTGGTCAAGAGCAATAATTACTCTTCCAGAAGACTCAGCGTATGTTAAAAACCATCTCTAAGGGACCTGCTGTCTTCTGCCCTCCTTCAGAACAAAGCACACATGTAGTGCACATACACACATGTAGACAAAACACCCATACATGTAAAATGATAGTAAATTAAAAAAATAAAAAAGCAAAACAAATGCACAGAAATGTAACTAAATGTTAACTTTATAAAACTACAATGATTTTCAATTTATGGGTTAAAAAGCAAGACAAGAGAAACATGATAACAAAAGTCAAGGATTTGACCCATGTCAAAGTTTTCTAAGACGTTACTTTTCTTAAAAGAATAGTAAAGAATTATACTCAAACTCTGTTAAGTTTTGCAATTTATTTCTAAAGTAGCATAGCCAGAAATGATATGCATGCCTTTCAGAGCAGGTAGGAAAAAAAGAGCTCCCATTAATTCAACATGATGCAAAGCAGAAAAACTAAAAACATGAAGTTGGAAAGATTTCAAGTCCAGAATACACGGACAGAAATATATGCAAATATCTACTTCTATACATGTAAACTGTGTGTGTGTGTCTCTGCATGTGTGTGTGCAATAGATGTAAATGAGGTACACCCTCCAACAAATTACAAAAAATCTAGGTACACAAGGTTTACCTCAAGAAAACCAAAGCCGGGTGGTGGTGGCACACACCTTTAATCCCAGCACTCGGAAGGCTGAGGCAGGTGGATCTCTGTGAGTTCAAGGCCAGCCTGGTCTACAAGAAAACCAAAACCATTTTAAATTCGTAACTATTTCTACGAAAGTCTCAACATATGTCCCTAATTAGGAAAAGCACGTTCCAAAAATCCTAGCTGGTGCTATCCATTATTTTCAAATTTCTGGGAGACAGTAACTCTTCCCTAACTACTGTGACACATCAATGTCTAGGGTAACTACACATGAGATGCAGCAAGAAGCCCAGTGCAGGAGAATCCAAAGACATCCTAACTGACCTACTGAGCGCCCACTGCTGGTGTCAGGAGAAGAAAAGAAAAGCATTTCCCCAGCTTTACAAAACGTTCTACAATTAGTAAGAGCCACAGCTCTGCCTGGCCCTTACTCTAAGGATCCACAAAGGAATTCCACGAGATAGCTACTGCTTCTGGAACACTCCTGAGGGAGTCAGGCAAAGCAGACTTATTAATTTGCTCAAGATCACGTGATGGGGCTGAGCTCCAGGCAGTGGCTCCAACAGCAACTTCTCTTCTCTCTCACCTGCCAATGGGTAAGGCGTTGCGGATTATCCTCTGGCTGCCGCGGGTGTACTCAATGTCCACTGAGATGGGGGCAGAGTACGTCATGTCTCTCAAACGGCACTGCAACAAATCACAGTTACTGCCCCTCTGCTCTCCGGAGCTACCCCTAGGAGCATGGCCCACGCCAAACTGAACTTTCCCCAAGAAGGGGATGACATCGTGTACTGGCCTACATATTGGTAAAACATCCCTGGTCCTTCCAGTCCAAAGATGGAACATTAACCGAAGAGTAATTTTCTTCTCATCAACCTGGTGCAAATGACACGTTACGTGTGTTTCCACATCGTTACAACAATCCGACTGCTCCTTGCAAATCCATCCATAGAGACTAATCAATGATGCTGGTTACGTGGTTCAAAATTGTGAACTATCACAGAGGTAAGAAAAGTATGAAAACTACACCATAAAACACCTTCCCAAGAGATAGCTATTCACAAAGACTCACCACACCATGCTACCAGCTTTTAAATCATCAGGGGAATTTGAGAAATTGTTGGGATGTGTGTTAACTTGACATGATAACAAGCTAAAGAACACCTTCAGCTGAGCCACAGGAAAGCACGGGAGAATGCCCCAGTGCCTTCACAGTACTATACCGCAGTTATCTGGCAGTTTACAGCTTCAAGACAGAATTTCTCTGAACATTACCCACACAATTCTTTGTGTTAAATTTCATCTGTTGCTTCCACTGAAAGTCAGGTTTAAATTTCTTTAAACCTTTCCAACAGTGGCTCAGATTTTAAAATTTTAAGTTTCCTATTCCTGGCCAATAAAATTTGCTTATGTGGGGATAAAAGAATGGCTCAGGGGTTAGGAACACCAGCTTCTCTTCCAGAGGACCCAGCTTCAATTAAAACAAAAATCTTAAAGAGTATACATTAAGAGCAGACTCTACGTCAAAACAAAACAAGTTCAAGTAAGGCAAGATGCACAATTACCTCATGAGGGGACACTGGTCTCGTTACATTGAAACTTTCTTCAACATCGGGAAGGCCAACGTAGATATTAAGATATCTGAAAGGCAAATTTCTTTCATCAATCATATGTCTTTAAGAACATACACAACTGATCCCTGAGTCTTTAAAAAGCACTCCTTGCTGAGGACGACAAACACAAGTGATTACTGACTTATTCTGGAAGTGATAGTTCCTATAACTTTACAAATGAGGGGAAATGCTATCAAAGTATTTCTGTGAATGAGTCTGTACAGTGTATGGATATGTACATGTGTGTGCACAGGTGCACTGGAGACAAGACATTAATGCTGGGCTGCTGCTTTCCACCTCGAGTATTTTTAAAGATTTACGTTTAATTTATGTGTTTTGAGTATTTTGTCTGCATGTAAATACACTGTGCATGCATGGTACCTGCAGAAGCCAGAAGAGGGCACTGGCTCCCTGGGAACTGGAGTTAGAGGGTTCTCAACCACAAGGTGGGTGCTGGAAACAGAACCCAGGTCCTCTGCAAGACCAACCAGTGCTCTTAACTGCTGAGCCATCTTTCTAGTCCCTCCACCTTATTTTTTGAGACAGGGTCTTTCGTTGAACATGAATTAGCCTGCTGAGTTAACTACATTCAGGCTCCGGAACAGCCTGTCTTCACAAACCCAGTGCTATGGTAAGAAGCAGACACTGCTGCAGCCAAGTCCGCACGCCATCCACACGGCCACCTCCCGCTCTCCTAGGTACAGACCCAAGTCAGCACGCCATCCACACGGCCACCTCCTGCTCTCCTAGGTACAGACCCAAGTCAGCACGCCATCCACACGGCCACCTCCCGCTCTCCTAGGTACAGACCCAAGTCAGCACGCCATCCACACGGCCACCTCCTGCTCTCCTAGGTACAGACCCAAGTCAGCACGCCATCCACACGGCCACCTCCCGCTCTCCCAGGTACAGACCCAAGTCAGCACGCCATCCACACGGCCACCTCCCGCTCTCCCAGGTACAGACCCAAGTCAGCACGCCAACCACACGGCCACCTCCCGCTCTCCTAGGTATAGCTTTAGAAGATAACACAGGTAACACTTGCAAGTAAAGATATATGCACAAAAGGGCTTACTGTGTGACTCACTGTGTCACACTACAGATTGCATGACAAGATTTATTTTCTTCTCTTTTTCACTTATTTTATTTTATTTTGTGAGGGAGGTTACGAGGGTAGAGGGTGAACATGAAGGGAAGGGAAAATGAATGAATGGAGATGCATGGTGAAGAAGACACAAAGAATAGATAAAAAGGAGAAAAAAGATAAGTAGGTTTTAATAGAAAAATATCAGAGCTGGTTCTATATAAATAACACCCAATGAAAACAGCAACGTGTAAGGCATTGCCTGTGCTATGTGAGCATCCAAGTTTTTGTTGAATTAAACAAAAAGGAGGACTTAAGAGACAAAAATATACACTCACTGGTGCAAAGGAGGGGGATAGTGGGAAGGTAGTGATGCTCTAACTACCAGGAGCAGCTGGAAACCGGGAAGGAAGCAACAATTTTCGAATACTGCTCGGCACAGGTCCTAACCCCTCTAAGACAGAGTTGAAATTAACCCAGAATCCAGCACAAGTCTTACTGAGTTACCAGGGAATAACATAAATGCTGAAATGGGAAGAAAGAACAGCGTCCTTGGGAAACGGCAGTTTCCTTGAATCCTGTCAAGCTGAAGACAGAAAGCACGGTGTACGACTGTCCTCTAGTTAGTGGACATTCTTGCAGACATATCAGTATGAGGTTACCTGGTATATGACCTGAGGTTGAAATTTTTAAAAATTAATTACAGATCTATGAGCCCCATTTCTCACTGTCAGGATAAGAAGGGTAGACTGTTAGAATGAGGGGTACTGTGAGCCAAGAATCAGGGGCCTCAGTCTACAGTCTTCAATACAAACAAAATGAAGAGGACACAGATGTGTGCGCGAACGTGTTAGTGTGCGCACACTTATTTGCTAATGCTGTCTGCCTTAGTGGTCATGTGTAGATGTACAAGTACTACCTTCTAACAAAAGACTAAGGCACCTTGAAGGAATGGTTGGTTCCCTGATGGGGACAAAGAAAAACACAACAACTATATAGGATAGCCTATGGTTCCAGAAAGTAAAGTGGTTGTTGAAATATCATAAGAGCCCATTTTGAAAGGACATGGAATCAAGCTTAAGAATTTCCCTATGGCAAAGCTAGAATAATCTAAGTAAGAGAATAATAACATTGGCTTACAAACAACAGAAAAAACTAAAATCTATGACCCTGGACTTGAGGCGGGAGAATTGTCTATATTCTGTCAATCATGTTTTAAATAAATGCTGATTGGCCAGTAGCTAGGTGGGAAAACCAGACAGGAAGTAGAGGTGGGACAATAAGAACAGGAGTATTCTGGGAAGAAGGAAGCTCTTCCCACAGTTCTGCCCAGACCACCGAAGCAGGATGTGACCTACCCCGCTGAAAAAGGTACTGAGCCATGTGGCTAACATAGATAAGAATAATGGGTTAATATAAGCTACAAGAGTTAATAAGAAGCCTGAGCTAATGGGCCAATCAGTTTATTTATTTATATATATATATGTAGACCTCTGTGTGATTCTTTGGGGCCTAATGACTATGGGAACCAGGCAGGACAGAAACCCCAACAAGCAGAACCTTATGTTACATTGGACTGATGTAAATATAATATACAAAAGGCACAACGAGGGCATGGGAACATTAGAAACTGAAGGAATGACAGGTGGTGGTGGTGCATGCCTTTAATCCCAGCATTTGAGGACAGCCTGATCTACAGAGTGGGTTCCAGGGAAGCCGGGGCTACACTGAGAAACTGTGTCTCGGAAATAAAAAAAGGGGGGGGGGGGAGAGACTTAAAATTATCACATAATAGTATCATGGATAAGAACCATCAAATCAGTAGTGAGGAGCTGTGTATGTAGCTCAGTGTAGAATACTGGTCTTGTAAACATGAAGCTTGGGGTTCAATCCCAGGCACAATAAATTTTTCTCAAAGAATTAAATAAAATTAGTAGTGAAAATGGGGCTGGAGAGATGGCTCAGAGGTTAAGAGCATTGCCTGCTCTTCCAAAGGTCCTGAGTTCAATTCCCGACAACCACATGGTGGCTCACAACCATCTGTAATTAGGTCTGGTGCCTTCTTCTGGCCTGCAGGAATACACGCAGACAGAATATTGTATACATAATAAATAAATAAATATTTAAAAAAATTAGTAGTGAAAATATTGAGATTTGCATTGTCCAAAGGATCTCCCCATAGGTAGTTATTATAAAGAGAAAAGATAGTATTCTTACAACGGAGAATTCTGAAAGACAGTCACCACATTAACCAAGAAAACAGAGTGAATATCACCAGCCACAAAGGATGTTGGCAATTGTACCCTCTGACATGAGCCAGCAAAAATGGCAGAAACATTGTGAGGTGTTATGGCTTAAAGTGTGTAACTTAACCTAATCATGAGTAAGTCCCAAATACTCAGAAGGACCCTTTGCAAAATCCCCTCATGCTGGGGAACCTCCTTCAGCCAATGGCCTTTGAGAGGCTGGACCAGGTTGGGGGTGACCTTGGGTACTAAAAAGGTATGCACTCTGTGAGTTCTCGTGTTCTCTCTCTCTCTCTCTCTCTCTCTCTCTCTCTCTCTCTCTCTCTCTCTCTCTCTCTCTCTCTCTCTCTCTCTCCCACCCCTCTCTGGCGCGCGCACGCGTGCACCTAGATGCGGGGTTTGGTTCCTGTTCCTCATTTGTGCAGAGGACTGTAATCTGTGAGTCTCCCCTAAATAAAGAACCCTTAAAAAAAAAAAAAAAGAAAAACCCTTAGTATACCCTATTCAGAGCTAGTGTGGGACTATTATATTTGTGTTCTCCTTCATTGTCAGACTACTCAAAAGTGTCATGGCCAAGAACCACCAGGCAAGACCAAAGACAATCAGATTCCGGAGACCAACAAACACAATCGCAGCCTTGAACAGATACCTTGGCAATTCAAGAGCCCTTAAAGAGGACCTGAAGTTGGGTCCTCAGCACCAGCCCAGGAATGGTGCCCCAGGGGATCTGAAGTCCTCTCTGGCTTCCAAGGGCACTTGTGCTCAGCTAAACACAAACTCTCACCTAAATATAGTGGAGGATCTGGAACATCCTGACTCAGTCTTATGATAAAAAGCCATCTTATTACAGGCCAAAGTAAGTTCATCCCTGTCTTTTTGAAAAACTTGGATCTGACCAGGTCTTGACCCATTTTCTGGAATTTGACATGTTCTACATCCTATACCCTAACCTCCATCCTGATAAATTCTGTGAAATAATTCTGAAATGTTCAGTTAAATGCCTAGGTAACCAAAATTCATCTAGAAATCCACCAACCCTTGAAAACCTCCCAGTCTTGCAGTTTTGGGGGTTACGTGAACCCTACTTTCTTCTCTTTCTCCTATGTTCGATGCTATTTTCTCAAACCCCACTTTAGGGAAATAGCCTCATCTGACAGAAAATAAAGCTTGCATAATTTGACCAAAGAATTTGGGTCATGGTCTTTACTCTTGTGTGATGGGATTAACAACAGAAAGGCAGCCTAACACGGGGCCGGGGACTGATTCTGCTACAAGAAATAGGATGAATGGGAAAACACCAAGTCAAGCCTATACTTCAGTAGGCAGCACTCCATAAATTAACTCCCTGGTTCTGAGGACTGGGGTCTGATCACAGACAGGGAAGTAACACAGGCTGTCTGAAGAATACTGAGAACTTTTTCTTTTTCTCAACGATTTTTCTATATCTATAACTCATCAAAAGAAAGGCCAGCTTAGAAAAACTAAAAGTTTTAGTAACTTTTCAATTAAAATTCTATTTAGAATCAAGTAAAAGTTAAATGTGAGGAGTTGACAATTAGTTTACTGAAGGGTAAAATAACGGCTGTACAAGAGATGTGACAGCAAGTACAGCCATGCTAGTATTTAGAAAACAATCAGAGCCAGGTGGTGGTGGCACACACCTTTAATCCCAGCACTTGGGAGGCAGAGGCAGGTGATCTTCGTGAGTTCAAGACCAGCCTAGTCTACAGGAGCTAGTTCCAGGACAGGCTCCAAAGCTACAGAGAAACCCTGTCTTAGGGGGGGAAAAAAAAACAATCAGAATAAACGTAAGGAGCTGGTTTCTTACTTTAAGTACCACATGGGGTCAGCGTCGCTCGTAACCTTCTCATTGGCTTTCATTATCTTCTTTATCTGCAGCAGAAGGTCAAGGTTAGGGACAGAACTCTGACTTCCACCTGGTCCTCAGTTCACATCCAGTTTGAATCCGGATGCTTACCTCGACATTAATGAAGTAGTTGAAAGAGTCTATATGCTGCTTCACGAGGCCTTTCACCTACACACGGAAGAATAAAGAAAGGATAAAGGATGGTAATAAGGCACAGGTGATGTGCGTCACTCTGGCCACAGGAACCAAAGTTTCTCAAATACAAGTAAGGGAAAGAATAATAAATGCATTTAGTTACAAAAAACATTGAAAGGACCATCTAGAGATTTATTGTGCTATAAATAAGCAATTATTATTAAAAATCAAAGAAAAAATTACCTTTAAAAATGCTGGAAGCAGCCTCCATTTTTCCTGTGGACCAAACAATAAGACCATGAGAATTCTGCAGCAGTACCCACAAAACACAATTACTATGACGCACTAAGTTTACCACAGTACACTGGAAGAAAACCAAAAGGGGAAAATTTTATCATGTGTCACTATAAACATGTTTATATATGTGCATATGCACATAAACACATCCACATGTACCACAGGTTTCCCTACACAGACTATAACCTCTTCGTGATGACAAGTTCCCAAACACTTCTCACATTTATTCTTACGGCACATCTTGCGTGAGGCTTGCAGTCTGAGCGTGGTGAGAGAACCAGATTCTTTCTGAACCCAGCCACCTCCAGGACTCAGGGGTCGGTCCTTCACTGAAGACTCCTCCCCTCTTAAGCTGTATGACGTCACTAGTAACAAGGCAGCCTCTTCTCACTCATCTCGGCTCCTAAGGAAAGGCCCACGGACAACGGGGGGCTTTGTGGCAAACAAAGATTGGCTTTAACTTCAGGGACCTGAGAGCCACTAGAAAGTTCTGAGTGGAAGGGTCACGTGATAGCTTTGTGCCTCTTAACTAGATCATTCTGGATGGCAAGACAGGCAACAGGAAGGTCACTTAGCTAATTGGCTGACTGCAGGAGCCCAGGCGGTACCAACACAACCAGAAAATGAGAAATTGTTAGCTCAGAGACATGATCTGGAGCAAAGTCAGTGAGATTTGACAAGAGACTACACGGCTCCCCTGAGAAAAAGTGAAGTTAAAATGAACAGCAGGGTTTCTGGTCTGAGGAGCGAGAGGCCTGGGCCGGCACAGATGAGTACATGGGGACAAGTGGAGGAGCAGCAGGTTTTCAGGTTTAGGATGCTGGGAGTTTGGTTGGTGCATGTTTAGTCTGAGATTCCAATCAGACATTCAGAGAAATGTCAAATGGGCAGCAGATGCCTGGAACTTACAACTTACAGTGTAAATTAGGCAACAGTTATTAAGACCAAGGGACGATGAAATTACCTAAGGAGCAATGGAAAAGAGTTGCCCAAAATAAGATCAAAAGCCTAGTGCAGGGATATACCCTTTAATCCTAGCATTTGGGAGGCAGAGGCAGGCAGATCTCTGAGTTTGAGGCCAGCCTGGTCTACATACTAATTTGTATGACAACCAGGAATGCATAGTGAGACTCTGTGTCAAAAACTGGAAAGAGAGAGAGAGAGAGAGATCAAGAATTTCTAACATCTAAAAATGAGGATGTGGGGAGGCCCCAGAAAGCAGGCAAGCCAGTCTCTGATAATAGAAAGCAAGAATGGTGTTTGTTTTGCTTTCTTTGTGGGGAGGAAGGGAGCTGAAAAGATTGTAAGAGAAACTTATGGGGTGAAGGAAATGTCCTAGAGTATGTATTGGGTATTTACAAGTATCAAAACCAAAGCAACCAACACTCAATATCTGTGCAATATTAAGTTGTATTACATCTGATTAAGCAGAAAAAGAGCAAACAATTACAGCTTAAATTAAATTCCTATGCTGACATCTATGTGACCTGGCCTACAGGACCCTGGAAGAGGTAGACCAATTAAGAAAGTGCCAGAAGATGAACTCTAATTCAATATGACTGGCGCCCACAAAACAAAGGGGAATTTGGACAGACACATTTAGGGACACTGTCATGTCAAGATGAAGACAGACGTCACAGTTATACTTCTGAACACAGAAGACACATCAAAGACTCTCAATATACCAGCAGGCAGTAGGGAAGAAGGAGGCAATCAAACCGTTCCTGGGCTCTGCTGTGAGCTTGACCTTGGACTTTCAGCCTTCAGAAACCTGAGAAACTAAATTTCTGGTTTTTGTACTCTCCAGTTGTGGTACTTTGTTTCAGCGATCCTATATACTCCTCTATCTTTTCAAATTTTGCTCCCATATTTAAAAATTCCCCTTGGGTGCCCAGTGAAATCCCTATATCACAAAGGCAGGAGTACACAGCCCACAGTGGGAAGCGCAGTCTGCCACAAACTCTCATCTCCTCTAGAAAAATGGGAAACCCTACCTTACTTAATCACCCAACTCCTAGATGTGCCCTCAATCACCTTATTAGCCTTTTCTTTGAAAACTACTGAAACCTTTGAGCCAGATGTGGTGGCTCAGGCCTATAGCACTAGCAACTAGGTGATGGAAGCAGAATCAGGAGTTCAGGATCAGCCTTGGCTATATAAACTCAAGTCTAGCCTAGGGTACATGAAACCCTGTCTCTACAAAAAAAAGTGCGAAAATGTATTAACAACATTAACTTGGTGAAGATTTCAAGGATGGTAATATTTCTTCAGAAAGAAAGTACAAGATTTGTTAGCAGAATTCTAGACATATTCATTCCATGAAATCGGTTTAAATTTAGGAATGCCCCATCCACTGCACTTAGGGTGTGGTGGTTTGAATAAGAAAAGACCCAGAAGGGTCCAAGGTGGTAGCCAAATCCTTAATCCCAGCATTCAGGAGGCACAGGCTAACCTGATCTACAGAGTGAGTTCCAAGTCAACCAAAGCTACACAGAGAAACCCTGTCTCAAATCAAAACAAAACAAACAGAAAAGAATGGACCCAGAGGCTCACAGATTTGAATGTTTGGTCGCCAGGGAGTAGAACTGTCTGAAAGGATTAGAAGAGGAGGGCAGTGGTGGCGGTGGCGGTGGTACACGCCTTTAATCCCAGCACTGGGGAAGCAGAGGCCAGTGGATCTCTGTGAGTTCAAGGTCAGACTGGTCTAGAGTTCCAGAGAAACCCAGCCTTGAAACAAACAACAAAACAAAAGCAAAAACAAAAAAGTAAGAAAGGAAAATAAGGATTAGAAGGATTAGGAGTTGTGGCCCTGTGGGAGGAAGTGTGCTACTGTAGGCGGGCTCTGAGATTTCACAAGCCCATGCCAGGCCCAGTCTGCTTGCATACAGACCAGGATGTAAAAGCTTCCAGCCACTTCTCCAGCACCATGCATGTCATCACGTTCCCTGCCACGATAATGGACTAACCCTGAAATGGCTGGCAAGCCCCTAATTAAATGCTTTTTATAATAAGAGGTGCCTTGGTCATGGTGTCTCTTCACAGCAACAGGGCAGGAGAAAATCTAAAGTCTTCTGTTATGTTTTGCCAAATCTGGTCAGGGCTATTCCTCCAGCCTCTTTCCCACCATTGCTTATTCTACCTGCTCTGAGACTTTTTCTCTTGTATGCATCTACTTTCTTGTTTTTTTTCTCATTCCCATTTGTAGAATAAATTCTGTGTATCCATCACGTGACTTCTGCAGGAAGGCACTGACCCCTTCCTACAGTATCTGTGTGTCCATCACGTGACTTCTGCAGGAAGGCACTGACTCCTTCCTACAGTATGTGTGTCCATCACGTGACTTCTGCAGGAAGGCACTGACCCCTTCCTACAGTATCTGTGTGTCCATCATGTGACTTCTGCAGGAAGCCACTGACCCCTTCCTACAGTATCTGTGTGTCCATCACATGACTTCTGCAGGATGGCACTGACCTCTTCCTACAGTATCTGTGTGTCCATCATGTGACTTCTGCAGGAAGGCACTGACACCATACTACGGAATCTTTCACAATCCCTTGTGTTTCTAATACTGTTAGTTATTTTCTCCAGTCTTATTCTCTGTAGCGGGCTCCTCGGGTCTTGACATTTTTCCTGAATGAATAAAGTTACTGGCTTTGCCAAAAAAAAAAAAAAAAAAAAAAATTCCTAAATTGACAGTGGAGACTCAGAAATTGACATTGCACTTATTTATACTGATTTAGTATACATTCTCATTTAGTTTTGTGAAATAAACTACAATTTCATAACTAATAAAGATTTATCTAAACAGTACTTATTAGAGCAATATTTTAATATACTGAATTAAATGAAAATGTCATTTCCTTTTAGCTGGCTATTTACTATTCAACTTTCTAACTTATATTTCCTCTACAACTTTCTAGACAGGAGCACCTTTTTATTTGAATTAATCATTTCTAGCATATTTTTTCCTTCATATTATAGCATGGTAAGAGAAGTTATTCAAGCTCGGGGGCAAGTAATTATTGATTGATAATTTGCTGATCTTGAGTACTTATTGGCAGTGTCTTACCAACTTAAAACAAACAAGCAAACAATTGGATGAGCCTCCTGACCTTAGACACCTTCAGCTGACAGGGAATGCCTGGCATGGCGGGTGTATGAGGGAGGCATTCCAACAGAAGGAACCACTGTGAGCAGGGAGCCGGTGGGGCTGAGAACACTGAGGATGTGTGTGTCTTGCTATGAGTTAGACGTGGTGAGGAGGGTGGGGACACTGAAGAGACTTGAGGTCCTGACTGAGACAGCAGCAGGGTACAGTGGCTCAAATGCTGAGTCAGGGGCAGGGAACACCAAGATCAGAAAGCACTGTAGTGGTCTGTGAGCCCGACAGCCACTCGCTGAGCTAAGATGTTCAGAGACAACTGAAAGGAGCATTAACACTGGAACGCAACACTGTGATCTACACTTGAGGAGCATATAAAAAAAATTTAAAAGAAAAAACAAAATACCCTCATAATGTTTTAAGTAAGTTTACCATTTGTATTGGCCACGTTCTTAACTACCCTTAGCTGCATAGACTACAGGCGACAGACATGCCTGTGAGCAGATCCTGTTGACATTGTGAAATAAGCCAAACACAGAGGTGAATACTGGGTATTTTCCCTAAGAGACTTTCGGGAACTCGCTCTGGACCAATGAGCCTCCTATCTCCACTCCCCAAACGTTGGGATTAAAGTCGAGTGCCCCCCACGCTCTGTTTACGTGTAACTCCCTGTTTAAGTGTGAAAGCGGGAACCACACTCGGGTGCTCTGAAAGAGCAGCCAGCAGTACTCAACCCTTAAGACACCTCTCTGGGCCCTAAGAACGTTTTATCATTCAGTACTACTGGTCATGTCACCCCCGTTTAAACAGTTCGAAGGTACTTTATCATCCCTGGGAGAAAGCCTAACACCTTCTGACAACGCATTTCAGAATCAAGACCTTTCATTTTACCCTTCATCTTTTCCGTTCCCCACTATAACTGGATTTATTTCCGTTTCTCTGAAACATCTCATGGTATTGCTGAAATCAGGCAGAACCTGACCCTCTGTCTAGATTTCTCCCCTAACCATCTTCAATCCTAACCCCCCCCCCCCGCCCCATTCCATGCCGCAAAACATTTCGAGGCTCAGGAACACTGTTTGTACCTCCTTACATCTCAGGATGGATTTAATCATGCCCATAACTGCACTTCACCGTGAAGCAATTATCCTTTAACTTTTGAGAATCTGATGAAAGAACTATAGGCGCCAGTCAGAAAATACAAGATTAAAACTTGGGGGAAATATTCGGGCAGTTAAAAATGTCTGCAGTCCAAAGAAACTCTGGGCAAAAAACAACACGATGACAGCGTGGGATTCACATTTAGTGGAAGCCCCGAAGCGGCTGCGGGACGCCATGATATTGGTTCCCCACGGAAGAACGGGAGGGCGGGCCAGTTCTTGCCAGTGCACCTCAGCACTAGAAATGCTTCACCCGCGAGCCATCCGCTGAGCTTCTAAACCCGGGACGCTGCAGAGAATCCCGTTCGTGCTACCCCAACACGCGAGCTCCAGACCGCGTAGACTCGCACGCGCGCAGCTCTGAGCATGCGCATGAGCCTAGGGCCCGCCCCCGTCAGCACCAAGGCTCTCCCGGTAACGCCTTCCCGGGCGCCTCCAGCCTCTTCCGCCGCCTACCCGCACCGCGCTTACCTCAACCGTCGGGATCGGCGCCGCCAGCTGCTCCGGGGTCAGGCTCCCGAACTCCTCCGCCAGCACGTCCATCCCGCTCACGGTGAAGGAAGAAGTCGACAGAACGTCCACATCCGCCTCTCCTGCTCCAAGCAAACGGCACGCGGAGGCTGGTGTGCGTCGTCCTAATGGGTCCCCGCGGCGCTTGTTTACCGGAGGCGCTGCGGAAAGGTTCCGCCTGGTTCCGGAGCCCGGAAGTGACCGAGCCGGATGTGGGAAACGGCGCCTCCTGGTGTAGTTCCGAGGTTTCTTCTGGCTAATCCTAGATTCCCCCCAACAGGCAGATTTACTGCCCATTCCCCAAGATGATTGAGCACGGCAAAATACAGGAGTTCTAACTATATAACTCATCCGAAGAATCATGAATAATAGACCGTGGCCACAACATGAACCCCTGAAGCAAAAAGACTTCATTTAACTCCTTCTAAAGCTGTATGTGCTGCTTAGGAAGAGCTGTTTACCATGTGCTAGTAAGTGATTGGTAAAATAGTCGATGGTGGTAGGTTGGGGAGAAATGCACAGTAGTGAGAATAAATCCTAACAAGATGCAGCATCTCCCGTTAAATTACACCCGCCAGAGTTTAGCGTGAAAAGACCGACCGGCTTTTAACGGGTAGGTGAATAAAAAATAAATAAATAAATACAAAGGAAGCACACGACTGCTCCTATCAAGAACGCGTGTTTTGTCACTAGCCTTTGAAGCTGTATCAAGGACAACCTCTACAGCCTTGTGTATACCCTTGAGTTCTTCTGCCAGTTGACAATTTTGGGCCTAATGAGCCATGGTTCTGATGAGAAATGACAAATTTTGTTCCTGTGTAGTTAACCTCTTAGCAATCATTCCTCAAGACATTAAAAGCCCTTGAAGCTTGAAAGCGACTTAGGACCTCATCAATTCCAGATGCAAGTAATGTAAGGTAGTTACATATGCTACAGTTGGCAGACAATCTGAGCCTCGTCCTAGGAGGGAGACAAGTAGTCTGAAGGAAAGACAGGGTAAGTAGCCGGTTCATGAAGATTAAAACACGGCTCGGTCCGGGCTGGGGGTGGCGCACGCCTTTAATCCCAGCACTCGGGAGGCAGAGGCAGGCGGATCTCTGTGAGTTCGAGACCAGCCTGGTCTACAAGAGCTAGCTCCAGGACAGGCTCTAAAGCTGCAGAGAAACCCTGTCTCGAAAAACAAACAAACAAACAAACAAAAAAAACTTACATAGCTATGGAATTGCAGGGGTGGATTCAAATTTGAATCTTGTGATCTCGGTCCCATTCTACTTTCAGAACAGCAAGTGAAGAATGTTAGACCAAGAACATGAATGTAGTGGGGGCCCAGGATAGGAGTCAACCACTCTCTTGTTTCACCCCTACCACAGAGGGGTGGGTGTTGGATTCAGGGACTTCAGTGAGGACAAGCAGCAGCAGCTTTATGAGTGTGGCTGGATACCTGGCGATACATACTTAGTCTCCATGTTTTCCAAGACTGACTCTTCAAACCAAGCTGGTTCTGTGAGGAACTCAATATTCATTCAGTTCCTTCACCACTTGTTCTCAGATGTTTTTACTGTCTATAACGTGTTTCTGTGAGCATGTGCATACACATACCACACACACAAGACTGGTATCACCACCAACAGGAATTTTTGCTGCAAGAGCTATCTTGTGTGTGGCCTTCTCCCATTGCAAACATTCAGCCATTATTTTTATCCCCTTTAGGACAAAAAGGAAAAAGGAAACTTGACCATGGCACCCAAGAAACGTTCTACCTTTGTTTTGCTTCCATCGCTTCGTTCTCATCTGTTGTTTTCTGGATTCACTGCATCTCTTAACCACGGTGCTCACTGCTCAGCCAGAGTCTACTGTGTCCACTCCAATGCTGTTGGTTCTTGGGCCATTAATCTTCAGTGTCCTTTAGGTGTTAGTCTAAGATTTATCCTCCCCACGGGAGAGGTCAGCGATCTTTACTAGCATGAATCACATTTATTTTATAGCCCCTATTAATTTTTCACAACTTTTTCATTGGAGTGTTTAAAAATTTATTATTTAGCTGAGTGTTGGTGGCAAATGCCTTTGATCTTAGCACTCAGGACGCAGAAGCAGGTAGATCTCTTGAGTTTGAGGCCAGCCTGGTCTACAGAGGTAGTTCTAGGATAGCCAGGGCTACACAGAGAAACTTGTCTCAGAAAAAAAAACCAAAAACTCAAAATTGGTTTTTTTAATATATATTAATTATACTAAATAGTGGTCTCATGACATTTAAGGCAGTTTCTATAGCATAGGCTAGCTTTGAATTTGGGATCCTTCTGCCTGGCCTGCTGACTGCTGGAACTATACAGATTGAACCACCACACCTGGCTCATTATAACATTTTCCATGTATGTAATATACTTTGATCCCATTATTCTGTCATTCTCCACGCCCACCTCCCACTGTTCCCTTTCTCTTTAATTCATTAAATCATCCTCCTTCCATATCTTCACTGTAGACACATTCTGCGCGAGAGGGGAAGATACAGGACTTTCTAAATCTGGCCTACTTTGCTTTGGAAGTGTAGGGCACCTCAGGAATTCTCACATCCTCCTTGTGTAGGGGCTATGCTAATCTATGGGTCAATTTTAGTATTTCTGCTGCTGAAGTGAGCCGTGTGTTCGTGATACCCATGGATGCTCCCGGGGTGCTCGTTAACTGAGGGGACAAAGCAATGCCATGGGCGAAAGGCTCTGAGGAGCAGCACAGCCTGGCAGAACTAAGAGAAGAGCCCGGGGCAGCTTTAATCCCAGACCTCTGTAAATCCAAAGCCAGCCTGGTATACATATCGAATTCCAGGCCAGCCAGGGCTACGGAGTGACACTCTGTCTAAAAAACAAACAAATGCTGAGTGTTCCATTCTGAGAGCCCAAGGGAGGTTAGAAAATGGGCACTGATTGCCCTGAAATCATTTTTAGCATTTTAAGATATAATTAGCATGAGCAATACATGTTTCAGCAGTAAAAGAATGGAACGAGGACCATGTCAGCTGCTTAATAAAGTTTTTATTACAGAACATTCATGTTATGAACATTTAAGTGAAAACTAAATAAACACACCAAGAGCTATGATTAAAATCCTAGTAAATGGACTTGGCTAAATCCAGACTCAAGACACAAATTTATTTTGCCACTTAACAAAAAAAAAAAAAAAAGCAGAATGCCCTTCATTTTCAATGTATTTTTTAAATGTTTGCACATTGTATTCCTGCAGGCAACTGCAGTATAATCAAGTATATAAACAAAAACAACTCCTTTTAGGTTGAATGAATGAGCCACATAGAAATACTCAGTATAAATGTGTAAGAAAACACCAGTATTATATAGGTGATATAAGTCATTACAAATTACTTTTCTTCATTAAACCTGTCTGCCTTAAGTTGGAAATGATACACAAAAGAGTCTATGGCTATGTGGCCCTTCCGTGATGCCGATGTTACCAGACTACACAGGTTCAGTCCAACACTGTTCTGGGGACAGCACTGAATATGTGCCATTGGTAGAAATGAGGACAGGACAGTGTGCCAAGGGCTGACCTCCTTCTCTTCTCCAATGCCAGCTTCACATCAGTTGGTTGGGAGTGAAGCGTCCGTCTTCCCCACAGCTTCATCCCTCAAGAGCAGCTTTCGGAATATATTTGCATAGATTGGTCCATACACCTGTTTGTTGAGATTCACGATGTTTGTGAATTGACAGCCAAGCACTTCCAGCTCCTGCTGAACGACATCGAGGCCCAGTGGCACAGGAGGCAGGCTCTTATGAGTGCTTGAAAGACAGAGCAGGCTTCTCATGTACACCTGGATCCGTTTATCTAAAGGAAAAACAATGGTATCTTTACCTGTTCCATTATTAAAGTACGTAATCTTTAATAATAACAGCAAGACACCCATTTACCCCGCCGTACTCAAGTGGCACTGCAGCTCCTCCATTAAGGATGCAGAGCATTTCCTCATTCCTCCGTCTGACCTGGCTTTGCCACCTGTTTTTGCTAACGCACAATGTTATAGAAATACCAGGATGCCAGATGCATGCCTGAGCCTCAAGATACATGACTGATTCCACGTTGCCTACCATCAGCCATGTGTGTAAGGCTGAAACTGCTGGGGAAGACTGAAGGAGAGAAAGCCAACTCTCCCAGATCTACGGGAGAGCACTCTAGAGAGCCACCTCTCAAGTTTCTGATAAGAGTCCGGCCGAGATCAACAGTGCTACCAGCTTAAGCCACACACAGAAACATGAATGAGTTGGACAAGGCCAAATAACTACTCAGTTGACCTACAGTCTTGTGAGAAATAAGAAGATAAAACTCAGTCTATAGAGTTTTAGGATGACTTACTTATATATAGCGAGAAATAGTTGATCAGAAAAAATTAAGTGCTTTGGCGAGGTACAATTTTTTTCTTGGTTTTTCTATACAGGGTTTGTCTGTAGCTTTGGAGCCTGTCCTGGAATTCACACTGTAGACCAGGCTGACCTCGAACTCAGAGATCCACCTGTCTCTGCCTCCCAAGTGTTAGGATTAAAGGTATGAGCCACCACTGCCTGACTGTGTGGTAGAATATTTTTATGAAAGTCAATGACCAACATCCACCACCATCACTGAAGCTGGCACTATCAACTCAGCAAGCATCATATTTGTTTAGGGTTTGGTTTTGTTTATTAGAAGCATTTTAAAATCAGGGATTTCATGCTGAAATTCAAATTTTTGGTTCTATAAGAAAAAAAAAATCTAGAAACTCAGCACACTTGGGATTCCAACACAACACAGAGGAAGTTGGTCCACACATCTAGATTTCCCAGAGACAGCAAAGCCCATGCCTATTGCTCTGGTATAGTTCAAACCGTGCTGTGCAAAGCGCCCTGGCCTGGTAATTATTACCCCACCCTCTGCACAGGAAGCTGCGGAAGGGCTGCTCCACAGCACCTTCCTTGCCTGCCTCACTGCATCTCTCGGTGACCACTGGATACAAGCAAGTGCATGCGGAGATTTGGCTATAGTCGCATCGGACAGTAATGCCAGCCAGACCGACCACCAATGTGCAGCCCCAAGGACTCTCCCCAGCTCTGGAGACCAAACCCTCAAACCTAAGAATGTTTGCTAATAACACCATCCACTGAGGACCGGCAGTTACAACATGAAATCAGACTTTTTCCCACCTTTGAAGACAAGGTCCTAAAGCCTGGGGTGGCCTCAAACATACTATGCGTCTGAACTATGGCTCCTCTCGCTGCCACATTCCAAGTGGTGGGATTTACAGGTATGAGTCAGCATGCCTGGCTTTTGACATTAATCCACTGTTTCCCACAAATTATACTTTAGCCCAAACTGACCCTGGAACCTGAAAATTTCCAACATCCATGTGTTAGAATTTTTCCTCTTATTAAACTCCTGTCCCACCCCATTCCCTCTCATCCAGGTCTCTCCTTCAATGCTGTTGCAGACTTCCACCAGGTTACACCAGTGTGCATGTCTTTCTCCTATCTTAAGGAGTGAGCTATTTGAAGGTACAGAGGAGTGGAGGCTATGTTTCTTTATATTACTGGCCTGACATATGGCACAAAAATCCTAGCTGAATTAAAATGAAAATGGGATGAAAACAGTTTATAAATACCAAACTGAAAACAATGGAAGCCTGGAGAAGGCAAGCAGAAACAAAATAATTCTCACCTGTATATTTCAACAAGGAGAAATTACTCATGTATCACTTAGGCATTTGAAAAAAAAAACTCTCAAGGCCGGGCGGTGGTGGCGCACACCTTTAATCCCAGCAGAGACAGGCGGATCTCTGAGTTCGAGGCCACCTGGTCTACAAGAGCTAGTTCCAGGACAGGCTCTAGAAACTACAGGGAAACCCTGTCTCGAAAAACCAAAAAAAAAAAAAAAAAACTCTCAAAAATGGAAATGGCTATGGCCATGCATATACACATGTAATTCATAGATAATTTTTACCTTTTTTATATATTGGGGAAAGTTTTGGTTTGAGAGAAAATTCCATTTCTAACTATCTTTTCAAAGGGTTATGGCATAGTGAGAGGTGTAATGCCCTTGGCAAACAGACTCACATCAACTGAAACACAGGGCAGAGCACGGGCGCCACGCACAGGGAGAGCCCGTGGCCAGCACTGCAGAGCGTGGGCGCCACGCACAGGGAGGGCCCGTGGCCAGCACTGCAGAGCGTGGGCGCCACGCACAGGGAGGGCCCGTGGCCAGCACTGCAGAGCGTGGGCGCCACGCACAGGGAGGGGCTGTGGCCAGCACTGCAGAGCATTTCCTATATGCCAAGATCTAAATATTTAATTTATGCTGGTTTCTCATTATGCAAAAACTTACTGAACTTTCCCTTAGACTGAGCCTAACTTCATCACAGATATAATCCAAACACTTTGTCACAAGAAAGCTTAAAAATAAAATCCTTTCAAAATGATTATTGTATCAATAAGTAGTTCTGCCTCCTCTTTGAACAATTCATGTTTTTAAGCCAAGAATACAGAAGCATTTGTTGAGTTTGAAAGCAGTCAAACGGAATTCCTGCCAAAGACCTGTTCTTGTCTTCCAGAGTTAAAAGAGAGGCACTTAAGCCTGTCACTTGAGCAGCTAAGGAAACGATACTTTGAGTAAGATTTAAATACCTTCAATGTGCAGAACAGCAGGCAAAGCTGCCCTGGGGAGAGCTGGGAAACAAAGCTGCTTTACCAGATTTTAAGAGGCATCTCCTGCCCCTGCCCCACTTCCCGCTTTATATCCAGGGCACAGACACACTGTGAGTTCAGGGCTCCAGCTCTGCCCAAAATACAATTAGGGATATGAACCCTGCGGCCAGATGGGCAAGGTAAGAATCCCAATTCTACCATGTTAGTTCTTTAGACATGGGTACTACCCTGTTAGTTCTTTAGACACGGGTACTACCCTGTTAGTTCTTTAGACACGGGTACTACCCTGTTAGTTCTTTAGACACGGGTACTACCCTGTTAGTTCTTTAGACACGGGTACTACCCTGTTAGTTCTTTAGACACGGGTACTACCCTGTTAGTTATTTAGACACGGGTACTACCCTGTTAGTTATTTAGACACGGGTACTACCCTCTTAGTTATTTAGACATGGGTACTACCCTGTTAGTTATTTAGACATGGGTACTACCCTGTTAGTTATTTAGACACGGGTACTACCCTGTTAGTTATTTAGACACGGGTACTACCCTGTTAGTTATTTAGACATGGGCACTTTACAGTATGCATCAAGTGCCATCTATACATTCAGTACCATGTAGAGAAGCAGCAGACAGTGAACACATTCCCTTTACTCATAAGGTCTGCATACTAGTGGGGAGCCAGCCACACGTGTTTGTTTCTTTCCCCAGGAGCACAATCTCTCCGAGCACAGCTGGCTCCTCTGGAGACCAGGGGCAGAAGCAGATCACCAGCTGTGACAAGGGGCTGTGCCGGTTACCATCATCGACTGTCCCCTCTTGGTAGCAGCCTCTGCTTCCACCCACAGTGCTGTACCCTAGCACTGGTCCTTTCTGGGATCAAGGTGAAGCCTTGGACCACCTAAGTAGCCCGTGCAGCCTGAACTTCTGGTATCCTATGTTCCCAGGAATAAGAGTAACAAAAATTATTCCAGAGCCTCTGAATCCATAATAAAATGTCACACTGCTAGTGCCCAACACTGTACTTGGAAATCTTACAGGTTAATCTGGGATATACTCTCTTCCGCCTTCTATGCTATGTTTACAGCCGCTGCATAACTGAACACATTTTATAAACACCTGCCTTGTCCTCTTTATGGTGATACCCTGCTTGTGTAAGGGAATGGTCTGTGTCTCCCCTACACTGATACTCGGGTTCCACAGGCTGTCTCAGAAGTGAGCACACATTTCAAGATTAAGTTCCTTTGCCTCTCATCACCAAGGCCAATTCAAGGACAAATCCAGACCTACAGTTAGACTGTTTACAGTCAACAGGACTCCATGCTGGTCACTGTTAGCAAACAGAGGGGTAAGATTCCTAACTCTTGTGTGGTGATGTGGGATTCCCCTCTGTATGCTGTGAATGTGTTTTATTACCATTGGCTAATAAACAAGCTTCTTTGGCCTATGGAAGGGCAGAATATAGCCAGGCTGGAAAAGAGAGGGAGAGAGAGAAGGCAGAGTCAGGGAGACACCGTGTATCTGCCGAAGGAGAAGGACGCTAGAACTTGACCAATAGGCCACAGCCTCCTGGTGATACACCGATTAATAGAAATGGGTTAATTTAAGATATAAGAGCTAGCTAGAAATATGCATGAACAAACAGTGCTGGAATTGATGTAGTTTCTGTGTGATCATTCGGGTCTGGGTGGCTGGGACACAAAAGCGCAGTCTCTATGCTTAACCACGGAAGGAGATGGCAGAGTAAGCCCCCTTAGCGTGCAGGCATCCAGTCCACAGAAGCAGTGCTGAGGGTGGAGCGATGGAGCAGAAAACCCAGAGCAGCCAGCCCCATCCTTGACCCTCTCAGCTGCAGGAGTCCTGGTGCATGCTCCATACTGCCAACTCTCCCCTCATCCTGACACTGAGAAGTTGTCTGCTTGACCAGCAAACACAATGAGAGCCCATCCATGATGCCTCCCAGGGGACCGCAGTTCTCTCAGGTGTGCTCATGGCAGAACCATTGGCCTCACTCTGAGCGTACCGAGAGCAGGTTTGAGCCGCACATTCACCCAGGATTTCCACATCACCATACTGTCTACATAAAGACCACTGGCTGGATAGTTAGGGTGGGCTCTGAACAGAGAAGCAAGGCCTATGAAAACATCAATTTTTCTTTATACTTTATTTGTCCCTCAAAAGTAAAAGCTAAGTATGTTGACTAGTTTATGTCAGCTTAGTACAGCTAGTCATCAGAGAGGAGGGAGCCTCAATTGAGAAAATGCTTCTAGAAGATCAGGCTGGAGGCAAGCCTGCTGAGCGTTTTCTTAATTAGTGATCAATGAGAGAGGGCCTACACCATTGTGGGTGGAGCCACCCCTGTGCTAGTGGTCCTGAGGTCTAAAAATAAGCAAGTTGAGCAAGCCAGGTACTCCTCCACGGCCTCTGCATCAGCCCCTGCCTCTGGGTTTCTGCCCTGTGTGAGTTCCCGCCCTTGCTGCTTTCAACGATGAACTGTGTTTAGTACTGTGTACTAATATGTAATAATGTAGTAATATGGATATGTGACTGACACTTAAACCTCGTCCGATGCAGCGCGTTAAAGCAGAAACTGTTTAAAAATAAAGAGGACTCACCCATCAAGGTACAGACAGGATTGTCCTTCTTTTCAAGGCTTGAAAATTGACCAATGAGATTAGCTTGAACCTCAGCATTTAAAGTGGGTGAGCCTCTCTCTTCCAGGGCCTTATTAACTTCAGCACAAGTCTGAACACCAATAGAATCCAGGGCTTCTTTCAAGTTAAAGGTCCTAGAAAACACAGAGCGAAGTGCATCAGGCCAGGTCTTCAGGCATCTTTTCCTTTTGTTTTCAAACACGCTGCTGCAGGCGCTTGTCAGTCCTCTCTCACAGCAACAGTGACCGCTGTTACTAGAACGGACAGACGATCGCACCCCTCCCAGCTACCGGCGCTCTCACACTGTAGGCTGTTAAGTGCTGAGACCCATGTGCCTGTGCACCCGTGTCCGACAGGAAAGCAAAGGTGCTTGTGAAAGCCGTTTCCACGGGGCTAGCCAAGGGGACAGAAAATATCCATTTGCTTCTCAAACCCACTGGTAGGAGTGAATTCATTAGTACACATTTTGAAAGACTTATCTTACATATATGAATGTTTCACCTATATGCACATATGTGCACCACATGTGTGCCTAGTGCCTATGGAGGCTAGAAGAGGTCATCAGTTCCTCTGGAGCTGGAGTTACAGACAGTTGTAAGCTTCCATGTCGGTGCTGGCAACTAAACCCAAGTCATCTAGAAGAGAAGCCGAGTGCTTTTAACCATCTCTCAGATATTTTTAAAGAGCTTATAAAGTTGAGCAGAAAAATATAATTTTTCTATAACTATAGCAGTAAATCTATAACAGCAGCCAAAATCAGAGATATTGAGAGGCCAAATTAACTGACATTCTAGATTGATCATGACCAAAGGCAGTCAGTAGCTAACAAATAATCCCAAATACACAGTCTAGACATTAAACAGTAATTAAGGAGTAGGGCATTTAATCAAGGAGTAAAGAAGGAATTAGTAAGGGTGTTTTTAGATCTTCACTACTAAAGAATAATTGAGAATGATATCTCATTATATAGAAAGGGTTCCTGTCTGTGAAAACTGTGAACTAAAGAATGAGAGACGGCCTGGGAATAGGAGGTAGCATAATGGGGTACATTAGGACTCAAGTCTGATGTGGTCACCACCGCCGCGCTGCCTTAGCCAGATCCGCTGCCGACCCACACCGGACCCTCCCGGCTCTGTAAGCCAAGAGCAGGTTGTTTGGATAAATCTTTTCCTTCTGGTGTTTAGTACACTCTAGGGCAGCTTTCTCCTGTCCCTAAGCAGTTGTTGGTAACTAACATTCACTGAGTGCACGCTGTGCTCCAGGCACCAGCTTTCTCCTGCACCTAAGCAGTTGTTGGTAACTAACATTCACTGAGTGCACGCTGTGCTCCAGGTACCAGCTTTCTCCTGTCCTGAAGCAGTTGTTAGTAACTAACATTCACTGAGTGCACGCTGTGCTCCAGGCACCAGCTTTCTCCTGTCCCTAAGCAGTTGTTAGTAACTAACATTCACTGAGTGCACGCTGTGCTCCAGGCGCCTAGGCAAAGCCTCTCATAGGAATCTCCTTTAATTTCACAGTTCCAAAGTAGAAAAAATTATTATTATCCTTCTTCTGTGCATGTGGAGTGGGAGAGTATGCTCAGTCACATGTGCTCATGTCAAGGCCAGAGATCAACTTCAGGTGTCTCCCTCCACGGCTCTCCACTTTACTTCCCGGGACAGGGTCTCCCACTTCCCCTGGAGCTAGCTAGTCTGGAGCCTGGCTGCCCAGCAAGCACCCAGAGCCCATTTCTCCGTGCGTCTGTACAGCCCCCGGGGCTACAGACGCACGCCTCCAAAGCCCTGACCCACAACAGCGCTTGGGCACACGGCTGAAAGGGGAACACACTTTTCCTGGCACGTGTCATGGAACACGGTCTGCCTTCCCGGGAAAGGACACCTAGAACTTCTGAGGAGCTTGGAAGCCAGCAGTGCCTGCTACGTCCTCATGGCCAAGGTTATTGCCTGCTTTGGGAGATATGTGTAGAACCTTTCTGTGTGAGGGAACAGACACACATAAAGAACTTACTCTTTATTCATGCCTTCGAGTAGAACAGCTGAAATCCTTTTCAACCTGTTGGCAAGCTCGGGCAGGCCTTCTGTGATAGCACCCACCATGTTGTTGGTAATTAGGGACAAGCAAGCAATCATTTTCAACTGATTCAGCTTTTCTGTCAGTTCCTGAAGTCGTGTTCCATCTGTCACGAGTGTCTAGCATATGTAACATGTGAAAACAGAGAGGGAAGCACAATGCCATGAAAATGTGAAACACAGAGTCCTCGTGTCTACGTCCTCATTTCTGTCTGACCTTAGTTACCACGCCACACGCGACACACACGGGCTCTCTGATTCAGGAACTGAACGCCTGATACCTGTGCAGGAGAGAGCCGCTCACCTCTGGCAAGACCTTCGTCTGGAAATCCCACCGAAACAGTTTCAAGTAACAATTATTTAGCACCAATAGAGGACTTAGGCTTGGCGGGGAACTCTGTTCAGTTCCAGGAGCTACAGCAGTCTCAGAAAGGAATTCTTCATCTATAGACTCTTTCAGCCATTCCGTAGTTTGACTGAGGGCATCTAGGAGCAAAATAATAATAATAATAATTATTATTATTATTATTCTTTATCAGATCAGTCCTTTTGTTTACATATTCCACATGACAGATTCACACAGGTCCCAGGCATGAATGAAAATATACAGCCAGGCTCCTAAGTCCATATGGAGAGAGAGAGACCAGTGAGTAACTACTGCTTCTAACAGTGAATGCTCGAGGAGCAGGAGAGAACAGGGCTTATTCAAGGATGCTCATGAGAAAGACGGGCCACGTGACACCTCTAGGCAGAGAGAGGCAAAGACTACCTGGCATGCTAGCAAGAACACCCACACAAAGACCTTCTAAAGGCAGCATACAGCACATCACATATGTATTGCTGGTCCTTACGGAGCTAGAGTAGAAAGAACAATTCCTAATGGCATTGCTTTGGCAGCTGGAAACCAGCTTGCCCCACTTGCTCACAGACGACCTTGAGTTTGGACTCAATGCATTAACCCCTCCGGGGTGCTAAACCTATGAGTGATTAGAGCTGTAATTTTGCCAAGATCGTGTACATGATTATGTTCCCACATTCCTGAACAATTTTCATTCTTAGATTCAGGTTACAAACATCAGCTATGGGAAACGAGGGCTTTCTGTATAACTCCTTCAACAGGGAACTGATGTAATCAGACAGATGTGTTAGAAGGTCACTGAGAGGAAGGCCGGGTAAACGTGAGCACAGCAGACTGCCGGAGTCCAGTCAAGAGCAGGGATGGACACGGGCACTGAAAATAGACAGGAATCATGGGAAAGGAGAAATACTATTTTTAGGGGTAGTGTCCATGGGTCTTGAGGACCACTTAAATGCAAAAAGTTTGAAAGACTTGTAGGATTACTCCCATCCCCTATCTAGGTTGTGCCATATCCTAAGATACAAAGCACAGTTATAAATATATAAAAATAGCATACAGCAGGTAAAGCCATCTACTGCCAAGCCTTATGGTGGAAGTTCCATCCCTGGGATCCATGTGATAGAGGAGAGAACCGAATCCTGCAAGTTGTCCTCTAACCATCATGTGTCTGCTAAGGCACATGCACATGTATATGCACACGTACATACACACACAAATCATATATATACTCCAGTAAGACTTGTGTCCTGTGTTAATACTTCATGTGAGAATCTAGACAGGGTTTCTCTGTGTAACCCTGACTGTCCTGGAATTCTCTCTGTAGATCACAGACATCCTGCCTCTGCCTCCTGAGTGCTAGAATTAAATGTGTATGCCAACAATGCCCAGTTCCTAGTGGTTTGGGTTTTTTGTTTGTTTGTTTGTTTTGGTTTTTTTGTGAGACTCTTATTTTGATATTAGGGCAGAGACCAATTTTTGGCAGAGTGACTTGGGATATAATTAACAGCTGATATATACTCGGCTTCCTGCATTCTTCATTTTCTAGCTGAGTAAATATGAACTCTAAGCATAGCTGGCTTTGCTGTGTTCTTAAATCTGTGGGAAAGAGCCACGTCAACCAGAGGTGAAAAATAAGTCACCTAAATTATAAGAAGCAAATAATTTCAGATAAATAAATCTAGATTCAACTATTAAGGGATTTGTCTGGATTGAAGGCATGACAGCATTTGAACAAGTATGTTCACACACACAGGTACATATGATCCTACTACTGAGTCTCAGGAGGTTGATGCTGAGAGAACAGTCAATTTCAGGCTTCAGACTGAAGAGCTTTTCCCCCAATCCCTTTGCCATTGGAGCTAAAATAGAGTCCTTGAAATCACGGGACTTTTATCACTGAAGAGTCTTTCGTGATTATCTAGCCCCATCCACCATCTGATGCTACAGAACCCCCCGCAATGTGCCCCACTGAGAGTCACGATCTTGTTCCAGGACAAGCAAGGTTCCAAGTGTTAAAAGTCACATGCTTGCTGGACATGGTAGCCTTTAATCCCAGCATGCTGGAGGCAGAGGCAGGGGGATCTCTGAGTTTGAGGCCAGCCTGGTCTACAGAGCAAGTTCTAGGTCAGTCAGGGCTACACAGAGAAACCCTGTCTCCAAAAAAACAAAAGAAAAAACAGCATATGTTCTCAGGCAGAAAACATCTGGGTATCCAGGCTCTGTACTATGACATCATCTAGGCCTGTAACTTAACCTCAGTTTCCTCATATGTAAACAGAGGGGGACGACACTGCCAGCCTCTTAGGATTTCAGTTAGACCTGAATGAACTAATCAGCGAAAGAGTTTGACAAAGGTAATAGTAACTATCCCAAAACCCAAACAGCTCCATTTATTGGGAAGACCTAGTCGTCCGTTTACTATTTCCTTGTAAAGGTTTTAATTTGCCCCACAGACCTTAAAAAAGTCTCTAAATTGCTATCGAAGGGAAATGTGGTATTATGAGCTCGTTACCAAGCAGAGCATGCCGACATTTATGACCATTCCTCAGTGGCTCCCACGATCTACGTGCTCCTCTGAGCCACCTGCTAGCTGCCATGGCACTTCCAGCTCTCCACTGGAAGAGGAAAGGGTGACAGGACCTGCCTCACTGGGCACTTGATTGAAGGGGGTAGTATTTACTCAGGGTGACAGGACCTGCCTCACTGGGCACCTGATTGAGGGGTAGTATTTACTCAATCGTTCTCTGCCTCTCCAGTCATTGGCGCCCATCAAAGTTATCAATAATCCTCACTAGTCAAATCCAGGGTCAAGTCTCAGCCTTCATCTCTCTTGACTAGTTCAAAGGTCCTGTTGCATCCACTCAGCTTCTCCTGTTACACTGTAGGATGCACTCCTGACTGGCATACTACCTCCTCGACTATTCTCATAGCCTCCATTGTTGATGCTCCTTACATCACCTCTAGATGCTAAACCGTCCCAAGCCAGACCCCTCGACAGCCACACTTACTCCCTAAAGCCGTCTTATCCGATGTAAGAAAAATAAGGGCACGGACTTGTGGGTCTCCTGGGTGAGTCCAGCTCCATAG
The DNA here is from genome assembly GCF_903992535.2 of Arvicola amphibius. Taxonomy (NCBI): domain Eukaryota; kingdom Metazoa; phylum Chordata; class Mammalia; order Rodentia; family Cricetidae; genus Arvicola; species Arvicola amphibius. Next base: position 2,017,717 of record NC_052063.2, read on the forward strand.
TTTATAAGCTGTGTTATAGAAGCAAGTGATTGAACCTCTCTGCGCTTCAATTTCTTTATTTAGAAAGTGGGAGGCAACTTCATATACTTGTAATATCACAGTAAGAAAATTGGCTAGAATGTGCTAAGCCCCTTTTCCAAGTTATCTACTTTTATAGCTGTACATAGTATAAATATGCTGATGAACCCCAGTGTGTATCCACGGTTCCCAACATTGAACCCTCACACCTAATGCGTACCTGGCATCTCTACACTAATGTCAAACTAGATCTTCAGGTAACTAAAACCCACTTTTCTTTCCCAAGTTTCCCATCCCACTACTAACCCAGTGCTTCATCCAGATGTCGCCCTCAGTGCCTCCATTCCCCCTCACCCAACCTTCACCAGGCGTTCTCCACCTTCAAATCACGCTCAGAGCCTGACCTCACTTCCTCTATCTCTACTATCTGGACCAGCCACCGCCATTCTTGTCTGAGAAGCACTGGACATGCGATTGAGAGCTGTGTCCTCTTTGCTCACATGCAGGAACCACGCTTTAAAAAAGTCAAAATCACATGCTGCTTCCCAGCAGGAGACTCGCCATGGCTCCTCATTAAAACCGACAGAATCTGCCTTATTCCCCTCTCAGCCCAGCGCCCATCCCTCCTTCCCTTGCCAACGTTCCCTCAGTCACATCTGCCTTGTACACGTCAAACATCAAAGCCAGCCTCTGCCTCAGGGTCTCTGTCCCGGCAGCTCCCTTTTCCCTACACCTGGGCATGCCCCGCCCATAGTTCTCAGCAGAATCTGCTCAAAGGTTACTAAAGAAGCCCTGTTCCTTCCTTACAAACGCCGTCTGCCCTCACTACCATCATGCTACCGCCTGCTCCCTGAGATGCATGTGACAGACTATGCCTGTTTGCTATGCCTACGAGAATATCAGCTCCCCGGAGACTACAACTTCATTCTGTTCTGCTATCGCCATACCACAGCACCTTCCCAACAGGGCACAGCAGATTCTCAACAAACCTTTCCGAGTAAGTCAATGGGAAATAAGATGTGCAGCACAGCTTCCAGGACACAAACAACAACTACCAGTTTGTGATGTCAACTTTTAAGGCTTAAAACATTTTAACATTAACACTCAAACAGGCAAGAGTTATAAATATCATACTTTGACCCAATTTTGACGTGAGCACACATTGTATTATACATACTTGGAGTGCCTTCCAAAATTTCCTGGAATTTGTTCCTCTCATATTCCACCAAATGATTCTGGATGTGAGGTCTAACTGTCCTAATGACAAAATTCGTCATGTCCATTCTCATGAGGTCCAAGACACGGAATATTTGCCTAAAAATTTCAGAATTGAAATGAGAAATGGTTAGGAAGTAAAATTGAAACAGACAACCATCCATGTGTCACAGGCTGGATAAGATAACCCTCCTGAAAATGGTGGTGAGAATGTCAACAGTTGTTCGCCAGGGCCATTTTTCAAGGAGGGTTATACGTGTGAATCCTGCACGTCTCCTCCACGTGTTGTGCAGTCACCCGCTGTGGCAGCATGCGTAACGACCCCAGCTCGTCCACCACGGCCTGCTGTAATTTTATGGAGCCTGAACTGCTACTAAGGAAGGAGGAAAATGTCTAAGGAAATAAAAGGCCAGGGTGGTGAGGCGTTGAGGGAAGAGCGGATTTTCAGGCTGAGCAGTCCTGCTCAGATTCAGCGTTTCAGCTGACCAACTCTATGATCAAGCGCACTTCCTCAGTGCCTCAGTTTTTCATGACCAAAAGAGGAGGACGTCCCCTTGGAAGCGTGTTATGAACAGTAGCGAGGTAATGAAAACAGAAGTTTAGGAAGCAATTGTGTTCATCGCTGTCTTTGTATAATAGCCAGGAAATGGAGCCAGCCTAGGTATCTATCTCTGCTGGGTGGATGAAAATATAGTCCACTTCTACCAGTGATCTCAAACTTCCCAATCGCCAACCCTTTAATACAGTTCCTCATGTGCTGCTCACCCCATCCTTAATATTATTTTCTTTGCTACTTCACAACTGTAATTTTGCTACTGTTAAGAATTAGGGGGGCTGGAGAGATGGCTCAGAGGTTAAGAGCATTGCCTGCTCTTCCAAAGGTCCTGAGTTCAATTCCCAGCAACCACATGGTGGCTCCCAACCATCTGTAATGAGGTCTGGCGCCCTCTTCTGGCCTGCAGATATACACACAGACAGAATATTGTATACATAATAAATAAATAAATATTTTAAAAAAAGAATTAGGTGGGTGGTGGTCGTGCACATCTTTAATCCCAGCACTTAGGAGACAGAGGCTGAACAATCTTGGAGTTTGGTCTACAAAGTGAGTTCCAGGACAGCCAGGGATACACAGAGAAACCCTGTCAAAAAACAAAGAACCATAATGTAAACATCTGTATTTTTTGTTGGTCTTAAAAACAGAATTAGAAAAAGAAAATCCTGTGGCTGGGAGGTGGTGTGCACTCAGGAGGCAAAGGCAGGCAGATCTCTGTGAGTTTGAGGACTGGCTCCATAGTTACTAAGAAACCCTGTCTCAAGAAAACAAACAAGCAAAAACAAAACAAATCAACAACTGTGAAGGGTTATTCCAAAAGGGGGTGTAACCCACAGGCTGAGAAACACTGATTTATACTATGGAATTTTATTCAAATTTTAAAAAATAGAACTATGAAACATACAGGAAAATGCATGGAACTGGAGAACATTCTACTGAGTGAAGTGACTAAGACCTAGGAAGATGATCTTCATGTCTTCTCTCACATGAGGATCCCAGCTTGGGCTTTTGAGTTATGTGTCTGTGTTGCAGCAGTGTCTGGAAAGGTCAGGAAACAAAACGGCAGGAGGTTGCAGAGGGCCCAAGTGGGTGAGATGGTGAAAAATATGGGACACGGACGTAGAGGAGGGGATACAATACGCTGAGAAGGTTTAAACAGGGATGGGGCAGGGAGGATGGGGCACGGGTCAATAACAAAAGCAAAAGATGTCTGAAAAAAGTGCATATGAAAACCATGTCTTCATAAATGAAAAGCTAGGAATGAAGAGACCCTATGGTGGGTAATGCTGCTCCCAGAAGTCATCTGTCTTTAAACAAAATCCCATCATCTGGACATCTCCCTCCAACTTGTTACCCAGAGCAGTCCCAAAACTTTCTCCAAAACAAGGTAGTCTACTGCCACTGCCCTTTTGCTGCCCACCAGAATTAGGTAGTAAGAGCAGGCCTATTTCTAAAGAGTCTACACACGCAGACTGTTGGATACTGAGAAATCAACCCGGATCTAAGAGGGCAGCTCCCCCTGGATGCTAGTGTATGTAGTGTCAGGTGGTGCTGTCCAGGCTGCTGGGGGAGAACATTCATCACTGGTTGTATCTAGCTGTGTGAACGCTGTAGACTACAATACAGACCTTCTGGACAGCAGTGGCATGGATATTTGTAGGGTAACCAACTACATTCTGATCGGATTTAAGGCCTACTTAAATTACAAAAAGGAATACACACCCAGTACTGTAAGCTAAATCAAAATCCTATGACTTAGAATGCCATAGGCCATAGAGGGAACCTACTACTGTTGTTTGGCTAAATGCACATTGTCAAGCTGCCTTCTAAATACTTACGTTTATACTCATAGATTACTGCTGCTCTCAACCTCACACAGAGATGTCCCCTTCTACAGTGGCTGAAGGGCACAAGACTGGGCCCTTTGATATTCCATCATAGATAAAGGAGGTGGCCATAAAGCCCCACCCCAGCCGAGCAGCTACGAGCAGTTAGTGGTGGCTGGGAAAGGTGGCATTCTCCTCAGTGGTTGTAGCCACTCAGAGTTACCCATGCTCATGCAAGCAACTCTAACTAAACTCAGTGGATCAAAGAAAAGTGGTATCCACTAGGTACCCATGACGAGATAAACACTGGAGATTTGACATCATATGCTGGTAACACTGTAACTAGAAGAAGAGCTTCTACAACCTTCCAGACTCAGGACAATTCTAAAGACATACAATGCCCATTTTACAGGTAAGTGAAGTGTCACCTTGAGAAACTGTCAACTTGTTATAGGCTACAAACAAAATTACTTTCTATATATAGATCAGTTTCCATCTCCTTGTTTTCTAAAACTAACATAAAGTTCACTTCTCAATATGACTTGTATTCATAAAAGAAAATAGTTCCCCTCAATGGCAATAAGCGGCTCACAGTACATCCTTTGGGATTATGAGGAAGTTATTGTCTACAGAGATAGAAAAGATGTTCACACATTAATGTGAACCTCACATCCTTAGAGGAACTGTTGAAGAGATGGATGGCTGACTATCAATGTCTGGCAGATCTGAGGCTATGGCAATATCTCCAGACATTCCTTCCCCAGCCCCACGTCAATCTGGCGAGACTGTGTGACTAATCAAAGTCAAGGGTATATGCCCCGTTGGTGCCGAGTTTACACACTGATGTACCACAGTCCCTTTACACTTGTAGCTGTAGGCAAGGAACAACCAAGGACAAGAGAAGCTTGGGTCCCCAAAAGGAAGTGGGGAGCTGCCTGACCAATAATCCTCGAGTCAAACAGCAGTACAAAACAACTGTTTATTGGCAGAATCACTGAATTCGGCAGCAGCTGATGACTCTTACCGGCTGGTGGCTTCCCCTCGCCCTGACTGCACGGACCCTCTCCCCTCCTTCAACAGCGCCCAGAGCAACTGTCCAATCAGCACTGCACTGTTCAAGGTCTGTTTCTCTCTTCTGCTTCTATTACTGTATCCTCAGCGCCCACTGAAGGCAGACTAACAACCTTGCTAGAAAATTCTACACCCTCTGTCGAGGACTGACCAGCTCCCTGTCCGCCCCCTCTCCCCCATCCCCAGTGTCACAAGCTCCCTTGGAAGGCCCGTGATCTATGCTGTCCATGCTCCCGGGTCTCCTCTGAATGAAAGTGAAGACTGTAGGACAATGTGTACCGCAAGAGGGCGTACCTCAGCATCTCCACGATGTCGGTAGTAGCCTTCAGCTCTCTGATATCTTCATCCCTCACAGGAGCACACATCTTTCCCATTGTGCTGATGACATAGTTGGCCAGACCTTGAATGTCAACAGCATTGTGCTCAGCCTGCTGTCTAATGAGGTCAATGTCCAGCACTTCGCAAATCTGGTTGTGAAGGCTGTTTGCACCAGGAGCGAGAAAAGAGAGGAGAATCTGCACAGGAGAGAAGGGTCAGCAGCACTGTCAGAGATGAATGTGTGACTCCTCCCGTTCACACCACAACGTCCATCCAGATGGTGCCTAGGAAGTTTATCAGGGACACTCAGTGTCTCAACCTTAAGAAGAAAGCTCAATCTGCTGAATCACAAGCCACCACTGTGGTGAATGACAAGAAGCAGAACCTGAACTCTTCAAAAAGCCTCCAGTGAGGGGAAGGAGGAACAGGTTGCATATCATGGCTCCAAAAAGAGTAGATGAAAAACCCCTGTGACGTCCATGAAGAATTCCTTCCACACAAATGGTTAACTGAGTACTTGTGGCATGGTGGGCTCCAAGCTCCCATGCACTGTGATGGCTGGGGAGCAAAAGCTCTTGAGACTGACAGTCTCGATTCAGGTCCCTCTGCCCTCAAAGCTGTGTGGGCCGGGGGCACGGGGGCATGGGGGCGGGGGGAGAACTGTGTACATAAAATAATACTGCAGTGCGGGGAGGAACTGTGTACATAAAATAATACTGCAGTGCACAGCAAAGAGCAAGCGTCTCGTGCGCCACTGGGAAGCACTGCCGTCATCCCATTTAGTTCCTGTAACTACACTGCAAACACTCAAGAGGCTGACATTTTAGAGGGTGAGCCCACTACTAACCCAGGTCTAACTCCAAGGTCTTGTTTTGTGTTCAAAGCTCTGTCCTGAGCTGTCTGCGACTATTTCCCTGGATTCCACCCAACTACAAGAAGCTCATGAAAGAATCGCCTGGTCCCCGACAGCACTTAGTCTTTCAAAGCAAGGGAAAACACAAAGATCCCGCGCAGTCTTGGGAGAGGAAACCAGCCGCTACAGTGTATTTGCACCCTATCCCTAGTCCTACACTGAAACCCAATCCTGACAGGTAATTAGGTCATGAGAGTGCAGTTCTCACAAATGGGATTGATGCCTTCATGGAAGGGACCCCAGAGGACTCCTTTGTCCCCTTCTGCCATGCGAGGGTAAAGAAAGAAGGATTCTCCTATGAAACAGGCCTTCACCAGGCAGCAAATCTGGTGCCTTGTCCTCAGACTTCCCAGTCTCTACACCTGTGAAGGATCTCTTGTTTATAAGCTGTCCATCCACGGTCCCCATCACACTGACCCCCCCCCTCAGTGGGTTAAGGCATTAATGGGACCACATCAACTTGCCTCTCTGATTTCTTCAAACAGTCTGATGGCATATTCATACTGGGGAGGCTCAGCACTGAGATCTGCTTTCACGACATCCCAGAAGGCCTGGTGAACAACACGCTTCACTTGACCAGGAAGACTAGAACAAAAAATGGACTATTTAAAATGGGCATTGAAAGATGTATGTTCACTATAGATTTCCTAGAAAATTAATTCTAAAAAATCCAGAACCTATCTCACCCTTATGCCCATGATTAATCTTTTAGCATATTTTCCTTGTTCAAAGAATGAGTATTGTTTTCACACAATAAAAACACAGGGCTGGAGTAATGTCCTAGTGGGTAAGACTTGTGTAATCATAAGGACAGGAAGTCAGATCTCAGAGCCCTCTTAACAAGCCAGCTGTCCCACAAACACCTGGGATTTTGGAGGAATCAAATATCCTCTTGAGGCTTCCATGTACACATGTACTCTGACAGACACACACTCACAAATAAAAATAAGTATTAAAAAATACCCAATATGAACAATACATTTTTTCCTTTAGAGACTCATGTTGTTTTCCCCTAAACTCTAAAATGTTTGCTTAGCATATCTTTCAATAACGTCATATCATGACTTAGTGGATATTTTTCTATATACATTTGTATTTTAGGGATAAGATAACAGCATTGCTCTTTCTTCAGCAGCTGAACTTTCATGGCGAGGGACAGTACAGGTTGATCCCAAGGACACATGCCTTTGAATGGCTGTCATCTTCTATGAGATGTCCCATTTAACACCAGCCAGGAATAACTACTGAAACAGGAGACTTCCCAGGAAGAGCTCACAAGACAGCATAACCTCACTCGATCCCCTAAGTCAATGCATGCCCACAGAACTCTTCCCGACATTTAATCACACACACGCACACACACACACACACACACACACACACACAGAGAGAGAGAGAGAGAGACAGAGAGAGACAGAGAGAGAGACTTCCAGGTTACCTGTTCTCCGGGAGAGCATTTTGCTTCAACTGGAAGTTCTCGTTGACAGCTATTTCGTGAGCGAGAGTCATGTCTGATAAGCTCTTTGCTGCAGCCATCACGTCATCAAACATGGCGCCGCTGGGAGGACTTGCTGCTGAGAGGAAAGAAGTCAGCTAATGCAGTAGGAGAGAAGCTGGCATCCCATGTCCCCCAGTGTCAAGGCAGGCTTGTTCTCGTAAACAGCGTGGGCTTTACAAGTTAGAGAACATACACTAACGGAAGGTGGGCTTGGCGAAGGTTTCACGTATCTTAGCACTCCTGTCGCTTCAGCTTCCAACTGTGTAGGCAGTCAGCGTCAGCTCACTTGACTTCACTGATACATATATTACCCCCTTAACAGCTCTCTTTGATGCGTTAAGACAATTTAACCTCTTTTCCTTTTCGTTTTTTTCAAGACAGGGTGTCTCTGTGTAGCCTGGCTGTCCTGGAACCAGGCTGGCCTTAAACTCAGAGATCCACCTGCCTCTGCCTCCCAAGTGCTGGGATTGGAAGTGTGCGCTACCATCACCGCTGAGCAAGTGAAGAACACAGGAGGAACTCAAAGCATAATGAAAGCATAACAAAATAAATTTGAGAGGGTAGATTATCTACTCAGTAGGAAAACAGTAAAGAGAGTTATTTCTAGATATTATACTAAAAACTGTTCTAATATTTCAAGTTTGCAAAATCAAGCCAGAAAATCTCAGCTTCAGTTAATTAAAAACCGTGCTTAAAAAAAAAAAGGCACAAATGGGCAATACTTGTTCCCATTTGTTGTTTTAGAGGAGGCTGGGAGAGAAAGTACTTAGGGGGAGGAGGATGAGGAAGAAGGATGATGCCCAGGAATCGACAAAATCTTTCTCCAGCATGCCTGGGTACCATGATATCAGATGCAGAGACTCTGGACATGCTGTCGAGGATGAGAAAGGGTGCAGAAGCGCATGGCTGCTGTGGATTCTCTACCTCAGGATGCTCCCTTAAAAGCATCTGTGGTCCAGGGATACTCAGAAGTCTCAGTGCATCAGGATGCTCGTAAAACAAGATGGGAAATGGCCGTCCAATGGCCAATTGATATATCCGTATAAATGCCTGTTTCCTTCGTGACACGGTAGGTGGTCATGAGGACAGTGTTCGGGAAGCACTCTGTCATGAGCACGCATGTATTCTGGTTGCAATGCTAAGGGAGAGTCCACATCTATGTGAAGGATGATGGTCTGGCAGAGTGCTGGCAGCTGTCTGTCATGTCTTTTCTCTATACTATAGATTTTCCAAGTTTTTAAAACGGGACATATAAAAATTTAAATAAACAAAACATTGTTTTGGAGTGCGCATCTGATCTTATTGACTATCGGTCGGCTTTTTCCTACCTTAGCTTTGCTGAGTTTAAGAAGTCGTGTACTTTCTAGACAAAACGCTAATTCAAAATTTAAAAAAACAAAAGGCAAAGCCAAGTAGTGGTTCATACCTACAACCGTGGCCCCGAGGCTGTGGAGGAAACTGCCACAGGTTCAAAGCCAGCCTGAACTACAGAGTGAAATCTTGTGGAAAGTAAGGGGAAGGGGGAAAAAAGCACCAGCTGACACACGTCCTGTGTCCACAGACAAAAACAAAGGGGGCGCTGTCTTCCTAGTGACAGCTGTTTTTCTGGGTGTCTCACAACCAGCAGTGTAGAAATTCTCCTTGTGGGCTGATCTGGGAGGATTTGCACAATAGTGTTTGAAATCAGCATGGAAACCCTCTTTAGATCATTTCACTTCCTGTCCACCCTTCCGGAAAGGCAAATTTCCTTCAATGTGAAAAAGACTAATTTGACTTCATCATAATCTGCACAAGATAATCTCAAGAAGGGGTGCTGCCACCATTTGGGAGACAAGCAGACAGGGATGGGGGTGTGGGTTTTAGATGTCTGCTCAAACCAAACAGGTTAGAAACAAGGCTCACAATAAAATAAGCAGGTTACAAACTTATGCCTAAGAACCCACGAGGATTGCTCCAGTGCCTCTGACATACTGTGCTGGTGCACGGAGAAAGGAGGGAAGAGCGTGATCTGCTCACAGCATTTCTGAGCTCTCAAAGCCACCATGCAATACCAGCACCTCCTCCCACCCCCACCACCCTTACCCCTCCACCCCACCCCACTCCACCCCGCCTCCTTGCTCCCAGATGCTCACAGTCAGGAGAACTGGATTTGCTGGAAAAATCGCTGGTGAAGCTCTGCCTGGAACACTCAAAGTCACTGAGCGAAGCCATGCTTTCGGAGAACGGGGAAGACTCTACGTCACTCTGCTCGTTCACACACTGCTTCTCATCATTCAAAGGCATCTTGTATCACCTTGGGGATGGAGGGGGAGGGAGAGAGAGAGAGAGAGAGAGAGAGAGAGACAGACAGAAAGACAGACAGACAGACAGAGAGATACAGAGACAGAGATACAGAGAGACAGAGAGACAGAGAGATACAGAGACAGACAGAGACAGAGAGAGAGACTGGGGGGATGTGGGGATGCGCAAGAGAGAGAACCTGCACAGACAGAGAGACCCTAAATCAATATGGCTTCCAACATGTCTTTTCCAACATGGGTAATATAATGCCCACAGGTGTGACAGCATAGGGGGAAAAGTCCAAGAAATTCTTTACCCTTCCCCCAGCACCCTGACCAAGACTGCTGCAAGATCATCAAGACTTCCGTCCACAACAGCGGTTTCAAGGCCATATCCAGTGCAAACGTGGAGCAGCCTTAAGTGATGACAGACCCTCTTAGAACCCACACAGAGCACGGATGAGCTCCTCTGGGCTGGTGTGGAAGGCTCTGTAAGGCTCCCCGGCCAGACTCCGTGCTCCGTTCTGGCGAAGTCACTTAACCACCTGACTCCATGGGGGAAACTGACTTCAAAGACTGAACTTCCAGGGCTTTGCAAAGACTGAAGAGGACTAATTGCACCTCAAGCTTCTTCGCACAGCGCTCATATAGAGTTAGTGTTCTTACTGCTTTGTTTTAAATCAAATACGTTTAGCTGGCTTGGTGGGTAAGGGCACTTGCTGCCAAGCCCGATGACCTGAGCTCAATCCCTGCAGCCCACATGCCAGGAGAGAACCAGTTTCCACAGACTGCCCTCTGACCTCACAAGTGCTGGCACCTATACACATACACAGGATAAATTTAATGAATGCAACTTAAAAAAAAACCAAAACCCGGATGTCCAAACAACCTCGTGGTGCCTCTGTGAGCATCTCAAGGGGAGGAAAGCCTGGCGAGGCTTTCTGAACTGCCAGGTCTCTCCTCCATCTTCATTGTCACAGCATGAAGACCAAGACCCATTATTCGGTTTGTACTTAACAACTTTTACAGTGCATCTGACACACCTTACTGAATACCTAGGGACCCAGGGCTCCAATGCAGACCCAGAAGGACAAGGAGAGTCACTCCGCCATGGAACCAGTCCCTAGACTCTACGTCAACCATTTTCTCTGGAACATTACATGGCATACCAAGGAAGTCAGGCCTAGGACAATCTAGAAAGATTATGGTATATGAATGCCAGGCCCGGGCCCAAGAACACCAGCCAGGGCTATGAGGAATTGGCCTTGATATGAACATAGTATTGCTGACACCAAAGGAGAAATTTTGCCCAAGGGAGCAGGTACTTCCAACCCTGATAGACAACAAAGATAGAAAAAGTTTACTTCAATGAGGGGTGGGGTACTTTCACAAATGCCAGAAGAAAGAGAGACCATTAACAATGCACAATATGACTGGGAATGCCTCTACGGTTTCTTTAATGAATCTGCTAATATTTATGGAGCACCTACTGTGCCAGACACTGGAAAAAGTAACTGAACAAAACAGACGTCCTTATTCTCACAGTTCTCAAGTATGGTTACTTCAAATTGTGTGTGCCAGATGAAAGAAGAAGAAACAAGGTATTGCTGAGCAGCACAAAGGGGATCAGGACTAAGGGGTACAGATGGGAGACATAGGGCAAACTGCTTCTCTTGGGTACTCATAGGAACAAGGATAAGCCTGCGGGGGGGGGGGCATTACAAGGAAAAAAAGGTCAAAGGGCATTTAAAAGGTCAAAGGGCATTTAAAAGGTCAAAGGGCATTTAAAAGGTCAAAGGGCATTTTCATCTGGTCTCAAGCAAAACTTTCTTCAGTCTTGACACTCACTCAGAGACACGCAGTTGCTCAGGTTAAAACGTGAGCAGCAGAGAATTGTAACTGCTTCTGTGGATGGAAGGGCAAGGAGTAAAGGGGAGAGGCCACTCAGAAGCATTCACCCTATCTTAGACTCCAAGCCGACTACCATAGACACGGGCTATAAAATAGTCCTGAACACGTGGCTCTTTGGTGGCAGGGCAGTTTCCTCTACCCCATAAGCACCAGTTTTTACCCGAGCGTGTATTGCAATGTTCTGGGGAAAGGCAGGGAGGGACAGGAGAAAACGGCTGCTGTCATTCTCTGCCAACACTTCACTCCCCGTTGCTGGCACTGCTTGAAAATGTTCCGTCCCCGGGAAGCCTCCCTCACCCCCCACCACAGCTCAGGGTACTCTGCTCAGCAGGTCTGTGGCTCATCTCCTTCAGCTCCACAGAAGGAATTGAACCGTACTAAGGAGGTGATGGTTCAGGGAGTACAAGCATTTGCTTGTGCTGGATTCAAGTCCCCACAGCCCACATTGAAAACCTAGGCATAGTTGCACGCACCTGTAATCCCAGGGCTGTGGGGAGGGACTTGCTGTCCTCCGACCTAGCTCCAGGTGCAGTGGGAGGCCCAGTCTCGAGGACCTAGAGTGGGGTGGGTGAAGCAGCGTTCCAGCATGCTCACCTCACAGAAAAGCACCTGCTGCTGTTCTCGTGCAGGGACACAGCGCCTCACTAGCACCAAGTTCACGACACATCTTCGGCATCAGCTAAATCACTGCCACTGAATCCTGTCTGGTACGGCTTCAACTAGGACATCTGTAAACTGACAGCCCCACACATTTGCATGCCTGCTGCTGCCAAGCGCAGGCCCTAGAGCAGAGACACCACCATCTATGCCCAGTTTATTCTGTTTAAATCCCGATCCCCAGGTCTTGTCACTCTTGGGCTGGCTTTTGCTCTTCCTCTACTGCAGCGGCCTTACACCGTCAGGCTATTCTTTCCAAGTAAAAGTGAATAAAAGCTTTCATCTATGGGAATTTATGAACGGGTTTGTTTCATTCTATATTCCAGTTGGACAGCACATTTGGTAGGTTTCTTAATTATATGAACAAGAAAGTCAAGTGCAAGACTTAAAAAATAAGAAGCACTAGGTTAGGAGCTAGAACCCAGCCTGTCACCAGTTTACTGTGTGACTTCATCCACAGCTGGTTTCTTGCAGGGGTGGGCGCAGCAGTGAGGCAGGCTAATTACACAGATTCTTTCAGTCAGAAATTGCTAAGATGGAACCAGAGTTCCATGAGACATCATGAGATGTTTTGAAAAAGCAAACATACAGCAAGCATATTTAATTGTACGCAACTAAGTTTTATGTCAACCTGTCACTGGAGATAGAATCTGAGGCACACAGCTGTTAACAGAACATTGAAAAGTATCACACTCTTTAGAAACTCTTTAGTTGGCAAAAGCATCGATGTTACAACTGAGACTTACTGTATCCAAGCACAAGCCTGTCTTTGAAGCAAGGCACTCATTACTTTGTTTAGAAATTGTCTGTTTCCTATATAGGTAAACCCCACAAGCCTAACTTGTGGAGCTGGAGTGAGACGGTACCTAGGTATAAGGAAAGGGTGCTTGGGACAGTGTCTGACAAAGAGACAACAGGACACAGGGGAGTCTACGCTTCTCTTTGTCAAATCACCTTATTCATTAAAACAGGGAACTATGTTTACCTCAGGATAACAAAATCATGTTTTCCCTACAGAAAAACATGGCTGGCAGCGGCCCTAGCACAGAACTCACACGCTTGTCTGAAATATAAAACCCCAAGTCGAATGGCCTATCCCAGTGTCAAAGGTCTTCTGCGGGTGCCTTCACACCAATGCACAGCTTCCTTCACCTCGCGTTTCCCAATGAGTCAGCCGGGGACAAACCAACCAGACTGAAAAGGCTTTGAGGGTAGCTAGACTACGTCAACCATTTCAGACTCTCTTAGACTGATGATAAAAGTCACTGGTTTTAAAGAAGCACAACGCTTTTTATACTGAAAAACTTAGATCCATCTAGCTGGTCACCAAAGCAACTCCCAGGCAGAACGGAAAGGATGCAACTAGAAACCATTTAGATTGCTGTGAAAGAACATGAAGAACGGCTATGGGGAAACTCAGACGGCGGCTAAGACTTCAGGGAAGCGTAAACGTTCTAAGATTACGTCATTTGTTATGAAATAGGATATTAGAAATGGGGACAGTAAAGGCAACTCTGAGGATGTCTCAAAAGGAAATAAAGGGCAATATTAGAAACAGGAGTAAATGAAACCCTGTCACATGGTAGCAAGAATTTGGCATGTTTTGCCTATGTCCAAGGGCTTTATGGAAGTTGTGTATGAGTTATGTATGGACTGGGTATTTAAGGAAAGATGTTTCCAAGCAAACCTACTGAAGGATGGGTGTGGCTACTTTTAACCACGTACAAGACGTGAGAGAAAAGAAAAACACAATTAAAAGGTTTTACAAATTCATATCCTTGGACATGGGAAGTGTGAAAAGACATCTCTAGAACAAAACCAAAGTGGCCAAGGGCATTTTGCTAAAGAGATTAGAACAGTTAGAAAGTTGTCTAATGGGGCTGGAGAGATGGCTCAGAGGTTAAGAGCACTGGCTGCTCTTCCAGAGGACTTGAGTTCAGTTCTCAGCAACCGCAAATTGCTCACACGCATATATAATGAGATCTGGTGCCCTCTTCTGGCCTGCAGGCATACATAAACAAACTTGGCCCTATGTCTATTCATAAGAGAACTAGAGTTTTCAATCTGTCCTGCCTGGATCGCATTGCTCATTAAGCAGTCACTTAACACTGTTGTTAAGCCGTCAGCATTACTTCCGAATAACTTTTAAAATGCATGTAGGAAAGGAAGTAGTCCCTTCTCCAGTCTCCAGTGCCTATCTCAGCACAGTTAGAAGGCTAGCAAAGTCCTAGGAGCTTAAAGAACATGCACATTGTACCACTCACCAATACTAAATCCTAACAATTAGAACCAACAGTTATGGAAGCTTACCATGGTCTCAATAATACTCTAATTGATTTCCTCAAATCTGCATTATAACTGTGTTGGGCAGGTGTTATTCTTGTTTAAAATGAGAACTTACAGGTCGGAGAGACAGCCCAGAGGTTTACGGCAATACAGAGACTAGGCTCAGCCAGCAGCAGGCTGGAACCCCGGAACCTACTGCTCCAGGGCGGCTGGAGGAAATCAGTGCACTGCTCATTCTTTCCACTCCCTGCCTGCCAAATCGATCTGTCTATCATCACACGGACACTTGCACATGTGGAAACAAGATGACCTTACCCTGGGGTGGCTGTTCAAGCACGGTACCATGAAGGACATCACTGCAAGAGATCACTCAACCACCCTGCTGCAGTGATAAAACCCCTTTATTAGAGTGCCATTCCTTATGCACTGCAAAATCCCTTGCTAAACGCCAGGTATCACCCAAAGGGCTAACTGCTTACAGCAAGCCAAGTGAAAAATACCTTGAAGTAAATTGTTCAGGTTATCCAACAGGGAAGGGCTCTGAAGAATGAAACCCATGCAGTTAAGGCTAGGTTGTAGGAAAAAAGCCGTATCAAGAGACATTTAGTGGGTACCCTCCTTCAAGACCATACCAAAATGAGGCACAAGTCACCCAAAGGATGGGGGGGACATTGGGAGAAGCAAGGGCAAGACTGAGCTCTGATGGAAAAAACATTGCAGATGTTAGCAAATTTGCATCTTCCACCAAATGCTGCCTTATAGCACCAGCCCGGAGCAAAGCAAAAGCCATAGGACTGAGAGAAAGTCCCTGCTACAATACTGCTCCCCATCAAATCATAGCCAACAGAGAGCTAGACAAAAGTCAACAAATCAGCCACTGTCTGAAAGTCACTGCCGATGGATGCTCTACAGCATCCGGGAAGATTTCTGGGCACTTTTCATCCTGGAAAGCGCTCTCCTTCCCTCATCTTAGCTGCCGGTACAGATGGCTGGGTCTTCAGCCCTGGGCCACTTCAAGTGGGGCAACGTATGGAAACCATGGAGACAGGAAAAAAAGGCAGGTACACAGGAAGCCTCCCAGCTCAGGTTAAAAGGTTTTACAGCCCAATAAGCCTCTCCAGCCTATGCAATAATCCAAATCAGACGAAATCAAACCAAATTTTAAAAGGCCCAAGATAATGGATACTAACGTTCCCAATGTGAGAAAACCGTGAGTCTGTTCCAAATCAGACGAAATCAAACCAAATTTTAAAAGGCCCAAGATAATGGATACTAACGTTCCCAATGTGAGAAAACCGTGAGTCTGTTCTCTGGGGAACAGTTTAAATAGCTTGTGGGAGTGGCCTTGAGCCTCTCTGGGGAGGGGGTCACCATTTGGTGGGCTATTCTGGAGGTGGAGTCCAGAACTAGCATAAGAACCTCAGAGGCAGCAGGCAGGTAGAGAGGGACACCCTGAGTGCTGAGCGCTCACTAGGGACAAGGACAAGTTGCCTGATTTCCTCACGTTGGGTACCAAAACAACGATGAAAGAGTATATTTCACTTCCGTCACGTGGGAACCACTCTTAAGTGTTTCCACTCCTCCGCTTGTCTGGTAGTTTAGCAAACACTGCTTTGTTGACTAGCTTTTTGTATTAAAACACATGATTTGGGCTTCTTGTGGTTAGGGGGGTACAGAACCCACAGTCCTGTACATGCCAGGAAAATACATACCAGAAAACTACATTCCCAGTCTAACACACGCATTTTAAAAGAAAACAACATGTCATTGCGAAATGGCTCGCTTAGTGGAAGCTTTGCCTCCCTTACTAACGTAAACACGGAACTGTGTCAGCCACGTGCCAACACATCTCGCTGCTATGTTTTGTGGTGCCACCCTGAGCACAAAGCCATCCTCGAGACAGCAAAGGTCTGACCCAGATGTGACCCAAGCTGGCCTCCTGGCCGGTCAAGTCCGACGGAAGTCTCCGGAGTCCCGCCCGCTCGCCCACGTTCCCCGCTCGCCCCTCCCTCCAGCAGCACCACGTTTCCTGTCAAAACAAACGCTTGGGGGAGGGGACTGTCAGGGCAGAGCCCAGCGACCGAGAAACCCGGCAACAATCCCCAAACACAGGCCGAGGTCCGGCCCGGCTGGGCTCCACCGCGGCTCAGCCCCACTCTCCGGGATCGGGGGCAGCGGGGACCTCATCACTGGGTGCCCGGAGCGTCTCGCGCCCCGAGCCTAGTCGCTGGCACGCACCCAAAGGGTTGTCATCACGGCCCAGCGGACCCGGAGCAGCCTTGGCATCGCCGCCACTGCGCCCCCACTTCAGATCCCGACTCGGGGGGGGGGGGAGCAGATGCTCCGACCTCGGAGTCCTCCCGCTGTCCTGAGGAGAGGCGGTCCCCGCAGATCCCACGGCCCCTCCCCTGGGATGGGTACGCACCCCCGGATTCCGGGCAGACAGTCGAGGAAGGCGGGGTGGTCGGGGTCGCGGGGCTCGTGTCCACACACACACAGTCAGAGAGACTCACCAGCCGTCAACTCTGGAGCCCTCTCCCTCAGCCCCACGCGGTATTTAAAGGGTCCCGAGGTACTCCCTAGGCGAGACCATCCGTGAAGGGACTGGAGGGGGGACGACAGCGCCGCGGCTCGGGCATCCGGAGAAGTTCGAGCTAAGATCTCTGAAATCTTACAGAGTATGTCTATAAAACACCATATTTCCTCAGGTTTCCATAGTGAAGGCCGAAGACGGCTCAGATTGAAAGCCGTTTGGACGGGAGAAGACACACTCCCCCGGGCTCACTGATGGTACGGTCCAGGCCTGCCGGGGGCGGGGAGAGGAGGGTACACGGAACTGGGGCAGCCAATGGCCGGGATCGCCGGGGATGGGGCGGGGCCTAAAGCGTCGGGAGGCGGGGCCTGGCGGTCTACGGGCCGGGCTAGGGGTCGGGTGGCGCTGCCAAAGGCTGTGTCTTTAGTTCACCTGCGGGGATAATGTTAACTCCAACGGAGCGGACAAACTTTTAGCGCCCGATCGCTGCTATGCTGTGAAGACTGGATGCTCACCTTCACCCTGTCCACACACCCAGGGTCAAGAGAGCCAACAGCGTCCCAAACTGACTGTCCCACGCACTTCGGCGACCAATCGGATCATCCTCCGGGTGCCTACATTTTTCTCGGAAACACGGGTCCTGATTTGCCACACCTACCCAAGTTCTCTGAAGGCATCGCAAGTGTGTGCAAAGATAAGGTGTTTTACTTCTACGAGAGGTTTTTTTTTTTTTTTTTTTTTTTTTTTTTTTTTTGGCAGCGCTTATCTTGGCGACAAGTTTCGACCTGGGTTACTGTAAATAAGTGCTGGGAGGGGCTCTGTGTGGTCAGGCTTGCTAAGCATAACTTCTGGTGAGTTTGTTTCGGGATGTAAAGAAACCGTCTTCCCCTCAAAACAAAGAGTGCCACTATTCTACCAGCTGCAGATCGGTATAACTTGTGGTTTTCATAAAAATAAATAAATTGAGCCAGGCGATGGTGGCGCACGCCTTTAATCCCAGCACTCAGGAGGCAGAGGCAGGCCAATCTTTGTGAGTTCAAAGCCAGCCTGGTCTAAAGAGTTCCAGGACAGGCACCAAAGCTACACAGAGAAATCCTGTACCGAAAAACCACATAAATACATAAATAGGTATTCGTATCAATAAATAATTTATATATAGGCCCAAATATTTCTGTTTAGGACTAGAAGGAAGAAAATCAAAAGCAGACAATATTTTAAAGCAAGACACAGCTGTACTTCAGCACAGCTTAACAGGCTGGTCTTAAGTTCAAACCCTGTAGCAGGAGGCTGCTTGTTCATTTCCCGGTTGCCTGCACTCCCAAAATAATCACACAGAAACCATATTATTTGCAATACTGTTTGGCCAATAGCTTAAGTGTATTTCTGGCTAACTCATATCCTAAACTAACCCATCTCTATTCATCTGTGTATTGCCGAGTGGCTGTGGCTTACCGGGTAAGGTTCCATCGGGTGTCCGTCTCCGGTGGGGACTACCTGGCTTCTCCTGACTCCACATCCTTTCTCCCAGCATTCAGTTTAGTTTTCTCCGCCTAGCTCTGCTCTACCCTATCACAGACCCCAAACAGCTTCTGTATTAACCAATGGTATTCACAGCATACAGAGGGGAATCCCATATCAAAACCTGGTCCCAAGCATTTACCTCTCTGGGAGATCTCGTTCCGTGGGACAGCAATTGTTCAGTTTCACTGAGTCACTGTGAGAACGGAGGAACCTACCTCAGTCTACACAGGGGAAACTCGGTGTTAGCTCCTGAAACTGGTTGGAAAGTCATTCTGAACAAACCTACCTAGTAATCTGTATAAATTTGTATCTGTCACTCTCTAAAATAGTCAACCTAAAGCTGGAGTCATGGCTGGTAAGAGCCCTTGCTGCTCTATCGGGAGGACCACGGGTAGTTTGACTCTCCACACTGGCTGGCCCATAAATACTTGTAACTAGCTCTAAGGGGAGCAATGATTCCTTCTAGATTCCTCAAGCACCTGCACGCACACACACACACACACACACACACACACACACAGCCATACACATAAATAACAAAATAATCATATACAACCTAGTACAGATCAAGAGACTGAAGAGAAAATGCTGTCAGTACCCAGGTTTTCCCTATAAACCCGCAGTTCATATTTATATACTTGTTGGAATAAGCAGATGGCAGCCTCTAGTCTCAAGGCTTGCCAAATCACCACCACCACCACACAGCTGCCATAATAAACGCCATAGCAAAAAGATTAACCAAAATATCTCTAAATTCCTGGTAAGCATGTGACAAGGACACGTGAAACAGTGTGTGTTTTGCACGCGTTGTATTAACCTGCTAAGTGCTATGTCATTACCTGGGGGCCAGGTGAGCATGAGTCAGCACAGTTGTTCAGTCTACCTGGGTGACCAACTAGCTTTAACACTCTTAAAGCTCAGACATGTAACTCTGACAGACACACGGGAGCAGTTTCCATCAACAAGATGAGTCAGGTTTCAGCCTGTTGCAGGCTGAGCACCTTGAAGTGTATGGCATAGGGCAGAGGCTCACATCAGGAGCCAAGCCAGGAAGAGAAGGGATACAGGAGACAAACCTTTTGTTGCTTTAGTTTAAATAACTTGTTATTCACAAGTCCATTGGAGAGTTTGCTGTCTATCTGGGGTGTGCTGTTAAATAGAAGGCAGTTGTCTTACATACACACACAAACACACACATACACGTGCACACCTGCCTCCCCCCAAAAGCTTTGTATCACATCCTTGCCTTACAGGTCAAAACTATACAGTCCTCACTGCTTTCTTGGGGCAAATATCTGAAAAGGAAACCATTTTAGCAAGTAAAATAAGTAAAGCATTACTTGAAGAAATCTTATTATTGCATCTAATTTTGTATTTGTTTTTTTTTTAATCTATTTGAGACAGGGCCTCTCCGTGTATCCTGGGCTGGCCACACACTTCTGATCCTTCTGCCTCAGCCTCTGGAGTGCTCTGTTTACAAGCATGTGCCATTACACCCAGCTTTGAACTTAATATTTGTAAATTGCCTGCTTTGAACCATTAGCTTCCTCATGGTAATAACTTTGTTTGCCCTCAAAGAACATTTTGTTTTAGAAATTACATTTTATCTGCCATCCTTGGCAAAAACAAACAAAAGCACCACCTAAGAGCGGGTCAGAATTTTTTGCATGAATGCACATACTTCCTTTTTTTACACCTCTGAAAAGCTTTAGTCCCTGCCCCCTTTGGGGTGGTAGTGTTGGGTCCTTTTTGTGAGTTTTTTTTCCTAAGGCTGCTAGAGGCCAGAAGTCAGGAACAAATTACTAGCTAAATCCTGAACCCCTGAAATCTGAGTTCTAAGTTACAAAGAATTCTTGAAGTGGGGGGGGGAAACAGAGTAAAAAATCATCATTGTAATAGAGACCTGCAACTCTCTCAACCGATTTGCTGATGGAATTGCATCTTGGATTAATTGCATGGAACCTCAATTCAGCTGTAATATACTCTCAGAGCTGGTGGGGGCGGGAGCAGGAGAAGGGATAGGAAATCCAAAGAATTCGATTAGCCCCCTGTTTTCCTCTGGAGCTGTTGTGAAGCTTCTCTTCCTGGGCTGATCTGACTTCCAAGCTTCTCGTTTTTCTCAGATTCTTGAGGCTGCTATGTGTGCATTTGCACAAGGCTTTCTATTCTTGATGACTAGCCCCCATCACTACCACCACTTGGTTTAATGTCCGACTGCTGCCGTCTTGACATTCCTGGCATTTCCTGAACAAGGGGTTCCTGCGTTTTCATTTTGCACTGAACCCCACAAATTGCATACCTAGTCCTGGTCTCAGCATGAAGAGTGAGGCTGGATTTGGTTCTTCTTTCCAGTGCTGGGGACTAAGCCTAGGGTCCTGCATGCATGCTGGGCCAGCGCTCACCACTGACTCTATCACAATATCTTCATTTATTTATTTTATTTTACTTTTTATACAGGATCTGGATAGGTTTTCCTGGCTGGCCTGTGCTCTGTGGTCCAGGAAGACCTTGAACTTGCCATCCTCCTGCCTCAAAGTCTAGTGTTTAAATGACCACACCCCTCCTTAACCTGCTCCGTAATGCAAACCCGTTATTTTATCCAGTAGTCGAATAAATCTATATCTCTTTCAACACTGGAGGAAAAAATATCAAACAAATAAAAACCCAACCACTCTGTTTATCTCAGATTCAAATGACAATAGGTCTTTTAAGCAATTTATAAGAAAAAAAATTGACTATACAAAAAAACTTGGCCTTATGCCCTTGCTTTTACAGACTTATATAAGGTATTATTTCGTGATAAGAAAAGAAGCTAAATGGATTCAGCTCTCTTTTTTTGTGCTTTATCCAGCTTAAGGTACTAGAGAGGGACGGGAAAACAAGCCAGTAACCGAGGGGACTTGTGATCGAGAGCGCAGGGGAGGAAAGCAAGCTGACTAATACGGACACTAGAAAACAAGGCACGGAATGTTCAAACAGCAACCACGTACCTTCTGTTCAAATTGTTGTGAACCTAAAACTTCGCTAAAAAAATAAAATCTATTCAAAATTTAAATACCCTCCCCTTATTGGTTCGTTTTTCTGTATTTTTCCTTTGGCTTTAAAATTTGCATAGATATAAGTTGCCAGCAAGTTTGGCGATGCAGGGATGCTTGATCGGTTTTCTAAGTCTTTGTGAATCAGTGCCAAGTCATTTTTCATACCAGATGTAGCTCCACTCCCATTCAGACACAGCCCGATCCTGACCCGGGCAAATACTAAAAGCACCAACAACTTCAGAGATTTTTCTCAACCCCTCCACCATCTCTCTCCACTTATCTGGACAATACTTAAAGGGAGGAGAGGCAGGATGAAGAGAGTGCTGAGGTCAGCAGGGTCTGAAGTGGGCCAGGCCAAGGAAAGCCTGCTAGAGGTGGAAGAGGTGCCTGCCTCAGTCTCCCTAACCAGGATATTCCTCTCCTGCTCGCCTCTGGCCCACCGGGCAATTATTTTCTAAATGCTTTTGTGAGTAAACACATAGGCCCTTTCTAATCAAATGAAATAACCAATGGGACCCAAGAGCTTCTATTTCTTTTTTCTTTTCTTTTCTTTCTTTTTTTTGGGGGGGGGGGGGGTTTGAGACAGGGTTTCCCTGTAGTTTCTAGAGCCTGTCCTGGAACTAGCTCCAAGAGCGTCTAAAATAAGACATAAAACCTCGGCGATAAAAAGGGAAGCTTTGAGAAATGGGACTCACCAGATAACAGTCTGCTTCCAAACACGCGCTACAGAGCAGCAATTGCAAGGTGTAGCAGTTTGTGCCGCAGAGACTTACACAGGGCTGGGGAACAGTGTAAGATGTTATGAAACACTTCCAAAAGAACTGGAAGAAACCTGATTGGTGAGGAGGCATCTTGGTCGGGCGGGGGTGGGGAGAGCTCCGGATTGATTCGCTACGCGTTTAGACAGCTCACGTTAGTTCTCAATGGGTGCATGCTCGTCCACACTGCCATTCAACAATACTACACTGCTACTATGCCTGACTCGAGACAGGCTATTAATACGGTACAAAAGATGGCTCTCCTGTCTCCTCTTCGTTCATATTTAAGAAAGACATGAAAACAAATGGCGCTTTCCCTAGAAAGGAAGGGATTACCAAAGGTCCCTCAGCTTGGTATGTCACGGGTTCTTCATACGGGTTGGAGGGCTACTGATCCTCACTCTCTCAGGGTTTTGCCTTGATGGAGTTTTCTTTCATTTCAGGCAGCTTTTGCCTTTGTTTCTTCGGTGATAAATGTGACAAGAACCCGTTCCCAGAGTGGCATAAAGCCTTTGGAACCCAGTTGCCGGCTGTCCAGAGGTGGCTCAACAATTGTACGAGGCCAATAGTTCTCCCGGTTTTTGAGTGACAAATTAAGAGCCCAATCCTTCAGTCCCCTTTCCACAGCGGTTCTTCCCAGAGCTCCTGGGCACACCAGAGAAGCCGTCACCCTGGGGCCGTGAGGGCGTCTGACTGAACAAAGACATTCTCAGCGGTGACTCACTGAGCTGGCAAATGGAAAATAGAAACCAGAAGAACTCACTGCACGGCTTCTCTACACATACACATAAACACATGTGGCCACCGTGTTTCCATAGGAACATGAAAACAGCATGCAGCCTAGACACCAACTGAGCACTTGAACTATTTGTGACTGTATTCCATTACTTCGTAGAGTGTCTGGCCCTGGTACCTGGGTGACTGTGCCTTCCAAGGAAGCAAGGGGAATGGAATGCTCTTAACTATCCTACAATATGAGACTGTCTGTGCTTCTGTCATATATACAAATATACACATAACGTAACTATATACTGCTGGGTTCTACACTTGTATGTACATATATATTATGTTGGTATGTGTACGTATGAAGTACAGAAAAAAAAAACCTAAGTTTCTCATTGAGAAACTCGAGATTGATGAGGCCTTTCTGAATGCTTCTTGGAGTGATGTAGGATTTCCCTCTGTATGCTATGAATATGTTTTATTGCCATTGTTAATAAAGAAGCTGTTTCGGCCAATGGCATAGAAGAGTAAAGCCAGGCGGGAAATCTGAACAGAGATATAGAGAGAAAGTAGGTGGAGTCAGAGAGACACCATGTAGCTGCTGAAGGAGACAGATGCCAGCTACCAGCCAGAACCTTACGGGTAGGCCACAGCCTCATTGTGATTCACAGATTAATAGAAATGGGTTAATTTAATATGTAAGAGTTAGCTAAATATGCTAATATTATATGCATATTGGCCAAACAGTGTTGTAATTAATATAGTTTCTGTGTGATTATTGCATATCTGGGTGGCCAGGAAATGAATCTACACCGGAGAATGATTTTAGGGCTTCACGCGATTCATGTAACAGGCTACAACACAATTGTGCAAACGTTTTTATTGTTCTTTTATTTTTCTCTTCAGGAGTGAGGACTGGAAGTCAAGGCCTCATGTATGCTAGGCTGGTGTTGTACAGCTGACCTGTATACCTGGCCCTCTTTTGTAGTTTTCTATTTTAAGACAGGGTCTCAAATTGTCTATGCTGACCTAGAACTCATTCTGGAGGCCAGACTAACATTCCCACATACAGACCCCTTGCTGTGGGAGTCTCTCCAGCCCCAAAGAGAGCAGAAGAGAGAAATGTCATTGGTGGAACAAAGCCAGGACAGTTGCTGAAAGGCCTTGATCCTTGGTCCGGTTTGCATTCTCATTTTATATTAAAAAAAAAAAAAAACAAGGTGGGGTGAACAAGCAATTGAGATTTTATAGACGTGTCCACAGCAACCAGCCTTCGGTTTTTAAAGGCATATATTATAGTAGACAGGTGTAAGCTTTTGTGGTCAAGTTGTTAAGGGCAACAACCCATTGTTTTAGCTATTTTTCCTGATATTTCTGTTTCAGGTAGCAGGTGAAGCCATGTTCGGTAATGAACAGTACAATCTGTGCTATAAGTAGATCATTGAATAAATTAATAAACCAGTATCTAAAAATTGATCTTTTCTGTCTTATTCTACTTCACCTTCACAGACAGGCTTAAGCCATATCCAAACCAGAGAAATTATCCGGCTTTCCTAAGTGTATAGTTACTCTACACAGTGCTGAGCCAAAATAAGGAAGGAAGGGTTTATTCTGGCTCGCAGTTTTAGGGGACGCAGTCCACCATGGCAGGGAAGAGATGGTGGCAGGAACAAAGAGGTGGCAGGGCACGTAGCAACTACAGTTGGGGGGTGGGGACTGACTTGTATTCAGCTTGCAATCTCCTTTTTATTCAGGCCACAGAATGGTGCTACCCACATTAAGGGTGGGTCTTCCCACTTTAAGGAACACAATCTAGAAAACTCCTCACAGACACACCTAGAGATTTGTTTCCATGGTGAATCTAAATCTCATGAAGTTGACACTACTAACATCATGCAAAGGTATTTGCATTATTCATTTACTACAGGAACCATATTGGGTATTGGGTATGATCATGGTAAGCCCGCTTATATTTTACCGCTGAGTGGGAAGATTCTTTCTTCATAGACTCTGACAGCGGCTGCACAGGCACAAAGCCTAAGCAGGTTCCAATAGACGCTGAACAGCCCAGGAAGGCAGGGATAAGTCTCACAGAGCCTGCAAAGGACAAGGGACCTAAAATGATGCTGGCAGCCATTGCACCCTTAGCAAGTCAGCTGTGTCCTGATGTCAGCGATGCCAGGCTTCCTTTAGCTCTTCCTCAAGCCACAAAAACGCTATGTTCACACAGCTATGTCCATGAACTATCAGGACTGTGGTTTCAATCCTGTTAGCTTCAAAGAGCCCCTGGTCTACTCAGAATAGATGTCTATTATCAACATGAAGAACTTCGACTAGAAAAAAAAAATACCCTGCATTTTGCCAGGGAATGACAAGAGATGATGCATAGAGTCCCTAGGTACACTGCATGGATCAATAAACCGCAGACTTAAGGCAGGCTGTTAAACACGGAGCATGTGGTGTTGGAAGTACATGGAAGCTGCTCCTTTAGGCTGTGGGTTCCTTGGGTTTGAAGACTAATTCATCTTCATGACCACGGAGATGAGCGCTTCAACGCTCCATGTCTTACTTAGGGAGACAGTAAAGTGGGTGACAGAAATGAACATGGAGTGGAGAATGAACCTGGCCTGAGACTGCAGCTCCCCTGCCTGTCATCTGTTTCAGGCGAGCTGCTCAATCTTTCAAAGCCTCAGTTACCCTGTCTATAAAATGGAATGACAAACGCTTCATTGGAAAGCCGGTGGGGTGTGTGTGTGTGTGTGTGTGTGTGTGTGTGTGTGTGTGTGTGACAGAGAGAGAGAGAGAGAGAGAGAGAGAGGTGTATACATAGGAGCATGTGTTGTCAGATCCACTACCTTTTCCTCTTGACACATCCTCGTGGTGAGTGATTTATGAATGACTGGGTTAAGTCCAGATGAATGGGAAGGAGGTGACGGGCACCACTTTCTGGTCCTTAGACGTTATTCTCTCTAGTCCTAGTGGCCCTAGAACATAAAAGTCACGAGACAAAAGGAACCCGGATCCCAATGCGTCCCAGGGATCCTCTTGTATCCACCTCCCCAGTGCTGGAATTACAGGCATATGCTGCCATGCCCGGATTCCTACAAGGGTGCTGCGGACGGGAACTCCTTATATCTGTGCAGCAAGCATTTTGCCCACGGAGCAAAGCATCTCCCTCGCACCGCCAGAATACATTTTTTATTGAGCAGCTACCATGAGGCAGTCAACTGTCCTAGACGCTGGGGATATAATATGGTCAAGGTCTCTGGTTCCAGGGGGTTTTACAGTTTAGGAGGGAAAACAGGTACATTCATCAAAAACATGTATGTAATGACTTCAGGTGGCAGTTGGGTGCTATGGGAAGAGGGTGAAGGGTGAGGAGGTGGCTGGGTGTGAAGGCTTCTCCACAGCCAGCTGGTTGTTAAATGATTGGCTTATATCACCATCCCACCGTCCAATGCTTTGCTCTGTGATGCTGAGGTCAAGACTCAGCTGTTTGTATTTCTCCCTCACTAAGGGCTTCCTGCATCCAAGTGATTAGATGATGCTGGAGGGAGACTTCAGGGCATGAGGTTAGGAGGACCTGCTCCAAGGAGTAGCCCATCACCAGAGGTACCATTATCCCTCCCTCCGACCTTCCCCCTCCAGCCTTCTCATGCCTTCGGTAAGCATTCCTCGCAGCCAGCCACGCTCCCTACGTGAGATCTGCGACTCAGCTGTGCAGGCCGAGACAATAGGCTTTCGCTGCTCCAGGAATGAAGATGTGTTGGAATGGTGATGGTGGAAAAAGAGGAGAGATGGAAACAATCATCTAAGAAACGGGCTGCTCGGTTTGTGTACTTCCTGCCTGGCACCGTCATTGACCTAGACAGACAAAGCTGTGTTTATGTGACGGAACTGACTGTGGAGATGATCTACAATCTGTGCGTCTGTGGATTCCACACACATATGTCTGCCGATACTAGAAATGCCGCCAAGTGAAACCAAAGAACACAATATTGGATTTAACTTCACTTTAATTAAATACTTGAGTTTCAGTAGCCAGAATTGACAAAGAGCCGATTTCATTAGAATATGATTTTCAATGCTTAAGCACTCAGGGACTATGGAAAAAGAATATTTAGGCCAATTTGAGAACTATTGGGAAGTTCCTCCCGCAAACCTCCCTTATTGGTAAATGAAGGGCAGAATCGCAAGCTCTCAGTCTCTGGGATTTCTGTATAGTCATACTGCCTGGCCTGTATGAATGACTAGTGTGACTAACTTTACACTCTGATCTTCAGGCAAGCTTCATTTATTAAAACACAAATAGTATGCCACTATATGTATGTCCTCTCTTGACTGAGAGACAAGACAGTACTATTCAAGTTATTGTAAATCCACTCAGAGCTGGGGAATGTAGCTCAGTGGTAGAGCACTTGCCTAGCAGAGTCCTGGATACAATCCCCAGGAACACACACACAGAGGGGGGGAGAGAGAGAGAGAGAGAGAGAGAGAGAGAGAGAGAGAGAGAGAGAGAGAGAGAGAGAGAAGAGCGCCAAAGAGAGAGAGAATTTACTAAACAGCCCTAGGTGCTCAGTATGTTGAGGTGTGTGAACAGGAGAGGCCATCCTGGTCTACAAGGAGAATTCCAGGACAGCCAGAGCTGTTATACAGAGAAACCCTGTCTCATAAAACAAAAATAAACGAATACACAAATACAAAAAATTTATATTTTGATGGAGGAGGTACACAGCATAGAAAAAAGAGAAACAGATCATGGTTTCATGTCCACCAAGTAATATATTGAAGTCAAAGCAGAACAAGGACACAGGAAGGTGTCTGGCCAGGCAAGTTTAAGAGTACTTAATCTGGGGCAGAACTCTCATCCTGCCGACGGTGTGAGCGGGAATAGCAAGTGCCGAGAACTTGAGTGGAAGCATACTTAAGGAGCAGACGTGGGACTAGGGAGATGGCTAAGTCAGTAACATGTCTACCGTGCAAGCATATGGACCTGGCTTTATATCCCCAATACCCATGAGAAATCTGCACCAGGCGGTACAGGTACATATCTGTAACTCTAGCATTGAAGTGTGTGTGTGTGTGTGTGTGTGTGTGTGTGTGTGTGTACAGGTGGGCCTGGACCTCAGTGGCCTCTCAGTCTAATGACTCAGTGAGTTATAGATTCAGTGAGAGACTCTGTCTACAAAATAAGGTGATTAGTAACAGAGGAGGACACACACACATGTGCATGTGTGCAAACATGAGCACACACGCACTACACGCACATGCACACACATTAATAGCAATAATAATAATAATAATAATTATAATTATAGTACAAGGATAAGACAGAGAATGAGTTGGGAAGAAGCAGGGTGAAGATGGGGAGTTGGGAGAGGAGAGGCTGGAGCCAACCAGGGGCCAGGTCATGCTCTGGGATAGTGACAGGGGGTGACTACCGTATTAAAGGACTGACCCGCTTGCTTGAAGACAAGGTAACAAAGGAGGGCAGAAGAGGATACAGAAAGTCAGTAGGAAGGCTGTCACAGCAATCTAGGCTGTGGGTGCTGGGGACTGAGCTGATGGCAATGCTGTTAATCCTGTCCCTGAGGGCAGAGCGTGTTTGTGAACATCAGCTGAATGTTGCTCCCTCTGAGCCCTGTCCTGCGTTACTCTGAGATGCAACTTGCTCCCCTCCCCACTGCTGCTCAAGGAAGAAAAGGCAGGACATAACTGAATGACATAAGAGGAAGAACACAAGGTCATCAAAGGCCACCAGGAAAACGTCTGAAGGAAACCAGAGATGCTGGCAACAGCAACATCCTTGTAACTACTCCTCCCTGCCAAGGCGACAGGTGCACCAGGAGATGAAGGAAGCCATGCCAAGATGGCCGCCTTGGCGCAATCCGGTGCTTTGGGCTCCAAGAGGCAGGCATCCAGCATACACCAGCTTACACCGCAAAGAGCAGGAAGTCCCTTGTTCTTCTGCTTGCTTACACAGTTTGATATGGATGGCTTTGCAGAAGAACTCTATTACCTACCCAACTCCTTAGCAAGCATTTACTGAAAGTGTAAATATCTTCCTGTCCCACGAGGCCAGCTGTAGAGTGGTTCCAGCCCCACAGCTCCTACCCTACACACATGCACACACACCCGCACATGCATACACACATGCACACCCACCCACACACACATACACATGCACACGCATGCACACATGCACGCACACACACACCCCCGCACACACATACACCCCTTCAGAGAGGAAAGAAGAGTTAGGGCTCTGCATGCTTAGCAGGAAGGAGTTCATTGGCGGTGGTGGGATGGAGTGGGTCGTCTAATATTCCAGGTGGGGTAGAGGACAGGTATTGGAATTTGGCTGTTTAGAGGTGCCATTGCATCCTGGATGTGAACAGAACGCTAGAGGCTAACAAACTGAGCCCAAAAAGCTAAACAGTGGCTTAGTAAGAGGCCTACTTTTGTCATGGGTGATGAGTGTTCATCTGAATAGTGAGATTTGCTGATTGCTCTCAGAAGCCAGAAATTGAGTAGCCTGACGGAGACAACACTTTGTTTGGAAAGTGCTATGCTTAAGTACCTAGTAGTGACCACCAGGTGGGGCAAGTGTGTCAAGGCAGCTTGGTGACTGCTTTCAGACCCAGCAAAGTTGAGACAAAGCTCAGCCAGGCACTGTTTTCACCAGCGGGAAGCCTCTCAGATGGGTGTTCAAAACTCTGGAAGGAACTGTGATGGTTCTAAAAATTCCCTTACACAAGGCTGTACTGTGTTCGATGGTGCAGCGGTCAGTGACGTGCATTTTGTGTAAGGGCGCACGCACACACACACACACACACACACACACACACACACACACACACACACGGAAGCCAGAGGTTAATGTCAATCTTAGCTTTCACTACTCAGGCACTGTCCACCTGGTTTTGCGGAGACAGGCTCTCTCACTGACTAGTGAGACACACGGGTCCACCTATCTCCACCTCCCCAGTTCTGGGATGATAAGCCTGCACCTCTATACATGACTTTTTAAAATGTGGGTTTCAGGGATTAATCTAAGGTCCTAATGTTTTACTAATTGAGCTGTCTCTCCAGACTCTTCATCCCCCCACTTGTTACAGTAAAAGTAAAACGGCACCGTTCACAAGAAGCCTGCGGGTCCCCGAGTAGCAGCTATGGGAAGTAGGCCTCGAGACCACGGCAGGCCACGAAAGCACCCGTCCCAGGCAGGGAGCCAAGCGGCAGGTGAGAAACCTCGGTAGGACAGCCAGTCCCACGAGGAGCCGCAACCGTAGCAGGTGAGAGACAGAGACACGCAATGCTGAGAAAGTGGGTATTTATTTAGTGGACTGCCGCGCACCACGCCCCCGTGTCCGTGTTAGGTGCGCTGGCACCCAGTTCGCGAGATTCAGGCAAGGGGCTGGAGGTTAGAAATACACAAACACAGACAGACAGAAAGACAGCAACACGGGTCATCCTTGAATTCTCCAAGAATACCCCCTTTATTGTGTTCAGGGGCAGATTATATAGAGATAGCCACGCCCCAGCCAAACCCATCAGAAACCACTCTCCTGCCATCAGGAACTCCTGAAGGTCTCGTGCTCAGAGCAGCTGTAGGCACTCAGATCAGGGGATTACAAGAAATTCAGGATCTGGGGTCTCACTGCTCCCAACAGTGGATTATAGAAGGGAAAGAGAAAGAGGGTAAGGGGAGAAGGGAGAAGAGCAGAGAGAGGCAGAGAGAGGGGGGATGGAAGAGAGGAGCCATGGCAGCAGCTACCTCTTTGGGAGAGAGATGGAAAGTGAGGCCTCACAGGCTGAAAGCAGAAGGAAGATCAGCTTGCCTCAGAGGACTGGGGAGGGAGTGGGCAGGGCTTATCTCTTAAAGGGACAGGACAGACCATTACATTCCCATCTCCTTTTTATAATTAAAAGGTGGGAGGTTAGACACAATAGGTTAAAGGAATTGGGATAGCAGATTCTCAAAACTGCTTCCTACTTATTTTTGGGCATTGTCTTGGGGGGTGGGGGAACTTGAGAAAGCTGGATGCTAGTCACATCCTGGGGTAGCTGGTCTCTTTGCTCCTGTCTGGTGTTTGTAGTATAGAAATTTCTGGTGTCTCTTACTCCTGTTTAAGGTATTGGCAGAACAGAGGACAAAGTTAAGTTTAGTAAATAAAAAATTTTAGGACCAGGGAAATGAGAGGGGTGTATCTGACCTGTTTAAGGTGGATCATTTAATTTGGCTCCCTAGAACTCACAAGAATTCTCTGGGTTTGTGAAAACATATGTTTTAGACATATGAATTGTATAAACAGTAACATATTTATGTCAGGATGATTGTGACAGATGTTTTGGCATAATGAAAATGCCCACTCTCTCCCCGTCTGCTGAGGCAAGCAGATCTTCCTTCTGCTTCCAGCTTGTGAGTCCTTCCTTTCCATTTCTCTTTTGAAGAGGCAGCTTCTGCCTCTCTCCCTTTCCCCTACTTCTCCCCTTTCTCCCTCTGTCTCTCTCTCTCTCTCTCTCTCTCTCTCTCTCTCTCTCTCTCTCTCTCTCTCTCTCTCTCTCTCCCTCTCTTTTGCCCCTCTCTCTGCTCTTCTCCCTTCTCCCCTTCCCCCTTTGCCCTCCATAACCCACTAAATAAATACCCACTCTCTCTCTCTTCATGGCATGCCTAATAGGTTTCTGTCTCACCAGCCACAAGGCTCTGCCTGGGACCTGCTGGGCCCTCGTGGCCCATGGACCACTAGGGGAACTGCAGCATTTTACCACCTCAGCTCCTTGTGGCCCGCTGCCCACTGCAGCCACTCGGGAAACGGCGCCATTTTATTTTTGTTATAAGGCCACCCTTTTGGAAATCTGACATACTATCTTGCTTGCTTATTTTGAAGATTCGACTGATTTAACCAGTCACTACGATAGCTCATGTGTAGCATGTGTTCCATGGACATTAGAACTTCCACGGTGAAGCTGTTTGTCTTGCCAGCCAAGGGCTGTGTGACCAAAACTGAAGCTTACACGAAGCCGAGCACAGCCGCCAGGCTCTTCTGTAAAGAAATTTGTTGAAACCGAACTCGAGGCAGGCAAGGTTCTTTGTGAGAGTCAAGGTCAGCAGACCCACTGATGTTCTTCTTTTCTGGCGTGGGGTGTATCGCGGAGCCGGAGGGAGACCCAGGACGCGACCACGTGCGTGGGAGGATTATTTATTAAGAAAGGGGGTGCTCGACAGTGCGGGTCAAGGGAGGGAGGAAAAGAGGGAGAGAGATAGAGAGATAGAGAGAGAGAGAGAGAGAGAGAGAGCAAGAGAGAGAGAGGGAGGGAGGGGGAGAGAGAGAGAGAGAGAGGGGGAGGGAGGGAGCGTGTGCACATGCAAAAGGGGGCAGTGAAAAGAGAGAGAGGGAAGAGATTCAGGATGACTCCAAGAGACCAGAGGTCGCTGGGAGTGGGCGTGGAAAGGGGCGGGGACCAAAAGAATAACACCCACGCCTCTTCCTTTTAAAGAATCTGGAAGAAGAGAAGGTCTCTGCTTGGAGTTTGATGTGGAAAGGAGAAAAACCAGGAAGGGGAAACCAGTTGAAAACAGACTTTCCCCAAGCATCTCAGCACACACTGACTTTCTCTGCAAAGCCCTCCGTGTCCTCTGTTGCTCAACCTACTGAGGTTTGCAATGAAAAGCACCCTCAAGGTTGGTACATAGTTAGGGTTATGAGATTAATGTCAGCAAGTGCTGTGTATTATGCAAAGCAATGAGAAGAATCTTGGCAGCTTTTATAATTTTTTTAAAAAATGCTGCAAGATCCCTGGCAGCAGTAGGCAGCAGAAATGCTGTAGGTCCCAAATGGTGGTAGCGGAGCCCTGGGAGCAGCCAGTCCCAGGCAGAGACGGCTGCCGGTCCCCGAGCAGTGGCTGGTCCCAGGCAGGGAGACACATGGCGGGCAGGCAGGAGACAGAGACATGGATAGACATGACATGTAGAGTGAGGTTGAATATTTATTCAGGGGTTTATGAAGGGGAAAGGGGGAGAGAGAGAGAGAGGGGGGGAGAGAGGAGAGATGGGGAAGTGGAGAAGTAGGGAGAGAGGTAGAAGTGAAGCTGCCTCTCAGGAGAGGAAGATGGAAAAGAGAGCGAGCTCAGGCTGGAAGCTGAAGATCAGCCTGCCTCAGCAGATGGGGGAGGGAGTGGGCGTGGCTTGTCTCTTAAAGGGACCAGGGACCAAAACCATAACAGCAGCTGCCTCCAAAGGAAAGCTTTGGAACACACACAAAAAAAAGACATGCTAGATGGATACATAGCTTGAGAAAATAACTATTGAATTTCTTCTTTCTTTTTTTAATATTTATTTATTTATTATGTATACAATTTTCTGTCTGTGTGTATGTCTGAAGACCAGTAGGGGGCACCAGATCTCACTACAGATGGTTGTGAGCCACCATGTGGTTGCTGGGAATTGAACACAGGACCTTTGGAAGAGCAGGCAATTCTCTTAACCTCTGAGCCATCTCTCCAGCCCTTGAATTTCTTTTCTGTTTTGTTTTTCGTGACAGGGCTTCTCTGTGTAGCTTTGGAGACTGTCCTGGAACTCGCTCTGTAGATCAGGCTGCCCTCGAACTCACCTGCCTCTGCATCCTGTGTACTACGTTTAAAGGCATGTGCCACCACTGCCCAGTAATAACTCTTGAATTTCTAAGGGGCCTCTTTTGCTCATTTGACAAACCTAGAACCACCTGGGGAAAGATTTCCGTGAAGTATGTTCGACATTGTGTTGGCCTATGGGCATGTCTGTAGTGCTTTGTCTTGGTTGGTTAAGCCAGTTGGTTGTGGGAAGATCCAGCCCGCTGTGGGCAGCACCATTCCCTAGGCTGAGCCTAGTGAACTGTGTAAGAGTGAAGAAGTGGAACTGAGCGTGCGTGCGTGCGTGTGTGCGTGCCTGCGTGTGTGCGTGTGTGTGTGTGTGTGTGTGTGCGTGCGCGCGTGCGAGCGTGCATGCGTGTGTGTGCCGGCATTCACCTCTCTCTGCTCTTGGCTGTATGTAGATGTACTGTGACCAGCTGTTTGAAGAAGTTTCCATGTCCTTAAGTTCTATGCTGTGATAGATTCCAACCTGGAATTGTGGGTTAAGTAAACCCTTTCTCCTGTAAGTTGCATTTTGGTCAGGGGATATTTTTATCACAGCCACAGAAACGAAACTAGAAAAAAAACCCAAATCTTTTGATTGCTCCATTCCCTTGAATCCCAAGGTATTTTGTCCCTTCTTCTGTTTTAGTGTCTGGGACCAGCCTTGACAAAAATAACTTTTGCAAGGGTCAAGGTGTGGGGATCTAGAAAATATTAGTAAAGAATATGAAGATGCGGAAGAAAATAATAAAATGGGGAAGCATAGGAGTGTATCGGGAGGGGGTTCCAGTGAGTACTGAAATTCCCCTGTGTTTAATTTCCAATTGCTTTAAATACCCCTGACCCCAAAAGGTAGGAGTAAGATAAAAGACTGCATTAACAAAATACAAGGAAGTGAATAGACCAGTTGAAGGTCACAGGCTACATCCTTAGTTAAACATTCTGTTGCTAGAACAAAGCAAGTCACGCTCACACTCTAGACCAAAACCGTCTGTAGGCAAACCACTCCCTGGGTGGAATCCAAAGTTATCTCCATAAGAGAATTGGAATTTAGTTGGATCCTTAGACTCTTTAGGTAGGAACACATCTATTTCCCTATTCCTGGAGCATGGGGTCTGGCAATCAGCCACACCTGTTGACAATAACCTTGAGAGAGCAGAATTCTTTGACCGACTTCTAGGCAGGAACTTTGAGGTAGAAACACAAAAACCTTAAAGGGTTCCAACTCTCTGACCTTTGGACAATGTAGAAATAGGCTCAGCCGGGCGGTGGTGGCGCACGCCTTTAATCCCAGCACTCGGGAGGCAGAGGCAGGCGGATCTCTGTGAGTTCGAGACCAGCCTGGTCTACAAGAGCTAGTTCCAAGACAGGCTCCAAAGCCACAGAGAAACCCTGTCTCGAAAAATCAAAAAAAAAAAAAAAAAAAGAAAGAAATAGGCTCATATTCTCAGTCCTCCACATTATAGCACCTTGTGACTTACATGGGGGTTGCTTCTTCCAGGAACGGTGAGTTTTTTTAAGGGACTGAAAGATTAAAGTATTGCTTGTTTTCCCCCCCTTGTTTCCTGTTTGACATCATAGAACACACAATTAAATGTTACATCTAAGTATAGCACACACACAATACTGTAGTTGGGATGTTGAATGTCTACTAAGGCTTTGTTCCTAGGGTGGCACTACTGAGATACTGAGAGAGAAGGTGCAAAAGAGTGAAGCTTAGTGGCAGGTCTTCAGGTCGCTGGGACATGAGGGATGCTGAGGACTTCGCCCCAGTCTTTCTCACCCTCTACTTCCCGGCTTGAGATGTGGCCACGTTCTCCTACGCATCTGCATGCGTCTGCTACCATTGCCGCTTGGCACCCTCCATAGAGGCCTAGTTAACCCTCCAAAACCATAGGCTAAGCAAACAACTTCCCTTTGTTAAGCTGGTGGCTGTAGGTATTTCATTTCAGTGACACGGAGAGATAGAAAATGCTTGCTCTCCGTAACCACAAGGACCTCGCAAGAGGAGAGGGCTCCGCTGCAGCAAAAGGCTCTTTTGTCCAGCTGGGTGCCTGGGAAGGTCCAGAGCTGTCTTCAGAGTGAGCTGAGGAACCGCAGAGTCGAGAAAACACTAAGTTAGGCACGGGGTGTGTGTGTGTGTGTGTGTGTGTGTAGAAATCAATGGGAGGAAGGGAGAGAGAGGGTCCACTGACTTAGGCATGGTGTGTGTGTGTGTGTGTGTGTGTGTGTGTGTGTGTGTGTGTGTAGAAATCAATGGGAGGAATGGAGAACAAGGGTCCACTGAGTTAGGCATGGTGTGTGTGTGTGTGTGTGTGTGTGTGTGTGTGTGTGTGTGTGTGTGTAGAAATCAATGGGAGGAAGGGAGAGCGAGGGTCCACTGAGTTAGGCATGGTGTGTGTGTGTGTGTGTGTGTGTGTGTGTGTGTGTGTGTAGAAATCAATGGGAGGAAGGGAGAGCAAGGGTCCACTGAGTTAGGCATGGTGTGTGTGTGTGTGTGTAGAAATCAATGGGAAGAAGGGAGAGTGAGGGTCCAGGGAGGCACTCTCCACCGAGCAGAGCAACCAATGAGAACACATTTCCCTGTATCAATGCCACCGAATTTGCTTTGGTTTGGTTCTCACAAGGATGTGTAAGTTCACTCTGGAGCCGACTGAGTTTCTCCTCGGTTCCCCAACGTCTCTGATGATATCTACATATGCAGGCTGTTTTCTAAATGGGGTGTGGGGCGTCCATAGAAACTGAGGAAAGGCTGCTGTTCCATCTGGACCAGACACAGGAAGGTAGACCATTTCAGTGGACAGGTTCGTGAAGTCTGAAATGTCCAGGATTAGCAAATTTCAGAAAACATGTTTCCAAGCAACCCATAGAGGTCTTGGGTAAGGCCTTAAGTTTTCCCAGGGCTCTGGTTTTGAAATTTCCAGTGTGTTTTATCTGGCGATGTGGAGAGACTGCAGCTGGTATCTAGGTTGCTGCAGGAAGGGAAGAAAGGAGAGAAGGGAGGAGAGAAGAGAGATGAGAATGTGGCCTTCCCTCCCCGTGGCTCCCAGAGAAGGTCTGGGTACATCTTGTTTGTCACACATCACTTTACGGTACTCTTAAGATAAACACATTTTCAGAAAGAATTGTTTTGTTTTTATTAACCTGTATTAACTACACACGTTAAATACATTCGGGGTCATTTCCACACATGCATGCAGTGTGTACTAATGAAGTCCAACCTCCTATTCATATCCCCTCCACCTCTTTTCCGTGTGTGTATGCATGTGTATGTGTGTGGAGTGTGTGTATGCATGTGTATGTGTGTGGAGTGTGTGTGTGCATGTGTTTGTGTGGGGTGTGTGTGTGTGTACATGTGTATGTGTGTGGAGTGTGTGTGTGCATGTGTATGTGTGTGGAGTGTGTATATGCATGTGTATGTGTGTGGATTGTGTGTGTGCATGTGTTTGTGTGGGGTGTGTGTGCATGTGTATGTGTGTGGAGTGTGTGTGCATGTGTATGTGTGTGGAGTGTGTGTGTGCATGTGTATGTGTGTGGAGTGTGTGTGTGCATGTGTATGTGTGTGGAGTGCTGTGTGAATGTGTGTGGTGTGTGTGTATGTGTATGTGTGTGGAGTGGTGTGTGAATGTGTGTGTGTGCATGTGTGTGGGGTGTGTGTGCATGCATGGGTGTGTGTGTGTGTGTGCATTGGTATTTGCATGTATGCGGACACATGTAGGACCCTTCAATACAGTTCCTCATAAGAGAAATGCTTAACAAATGAGACCCATTTCTTTTTAAGTGTATTGACCAGAACTTAGAAAATACCGAGAAAAGCAGAAGTAAAACCCCCAACAGCTTTACCACACAAACATAACCACAGCAGACATTTGAGGTTATCTTTCCAGTTTCCAGCCAAGGCTTGGTTCGCTTCCCCCTTTCTGTATTGTCTGGCATTCCGAATATAAAATTCAAGTCTAACGTTTCATTGCGTTTTATCTACTTACTTGTTTACTGGGGCTGGGTGGGATTTGGGGACACACATGCCAGGGTGTGCATGTGGCGGTCGGAGGACAACTATCAGAAGCTGTCACTTCTCTTTTCCCACCAGGTCAGCCCTGGGGATGGAATTCAGATTGCCAGGGTAATGGTCTGTCCTGTCCCTTTAAGAGACAAGCCCCGCCCCCTCCACCTCCCCCACCCTTGTGCCCCGCGCAAGCTGACTTCCTTCTGCTTGCAACCCAAGTCTCTTCATATCCATCTCTCTGCCAAAGAGGCTGCTGTGGCCCCCCTCTCTCTCTTTCTCTCTGTTTCTTTCCTCGTCCCTCTTTCCCCTCCCTCTCCACTTCCCTTCCATAACACACTAAATAAATATCCAGCCTCACTCTGCATGCCGTGCCTATCCATCTCGGTCTCTGACCCGCCATGCGACCAGCCGTGGTTTCAAGACCTGCCGCCCACTGCCGCTGCTCTGGGACCTGCAGCATTTTACTTAAACCATAACACCCAGGCTTGGTGGCAAGCACCATTATCTCCTGAGCCACCTCGCAGGCCCCTGAATTGAAGTTTCTGGTTGGGTAACATAGGCAGGTTTCCGTCTTATGGCCACTGCACATTATAAATAGGGTTGCTGTGTTGAAGTCACTCATACATTCCCACCTGCTAGACATTTGTCTGGACTCTAGTTGTCCGCCCTGTTCTAAACAGTTAAACAAGAAGCAGGTCTATACACAATCCCTTTTAATATTTATTTTTCTTTAGAAATAGCTTCCAGAAATGAAACCATGAAGAGTGCCAGTGGTCCCCGCTTGTCACCAAAAATAATTCAGAAGACAGCTGAAGAAGCCTCCATGCTCAGATTCCTCTCCTCCCTCTCCTGCCCCTCATTCTTGCTTCTTTTCCAAGAGGAGGGGTTGAGCCGAGGCCTGGGCATTCCTGGGTCCTCTCTGCCAGTAGGTGGAGTCACAGGGCATGAAAAAACACTGTCTTCCTTCCCAGCTCTCAAAGGCAGCCCGAGGGATGAGAGGGATGAGCTAGCTGGAAACACGAACACCTGCAGGAAGCCTGGGTATTTCTTTTTCTCTTTTCTCTCCCATGTGGCAGGCAGGCAGGCAGGCAGGCAGGCAGGCAGGCAGGCTTCCTCTTGCCTCTGCCTGAGCTCCAGGATGGACTCAGAGGCAAATGTGTTTTCTGCGGAGCTAACAGGGTGCCAGACAGCGCTGAGCAGGGAAAGCTGCCCCAGAGTGCCTAAGTGCAAGCAGGCGGAATTTTGAGGCGGAATTTTGTTTTGAGGGTGGAGCTGGAAACCTTCTAACATCGAGGTTGCCCTGAGGAGGTTCTCATTTGTAAAGTAGCGCAGTATGGAAGTCTCAGGTGGGATGTGGGTGGGCTCAGCATGGATGGCTGCTGATCCTCAATTCTCTGGATTGTTAGAAACAAAAATCCAGCCCAAGGTTCCTTCAGCAAAGTTGGGAGATGTTTAACATCTGGTTATCCAGAAAGGAAAGAAGGGAGGAAGGAAGGACAAAAGGAACGAAGGAATGAAGAAAAGAAAGAAAGAAAGAAAGAAAGAAAGAAAGAAAGAAAGAAAGAAAGAAAAAGGGAGGAAGGAAGATTTACAGCATTTTCAGATTCCCATAGGCTACTGCACCAGGGCTTATTTCAAAGGCATTGGCCAGTTTACGCAATCCCTGACCAGAGGTTAGCCACAGGCCCTTGCTGAGCAGAGAAAGCTCACTCTATCAGAGCCAGGGTGGCAAACCGAGGCTGATTCACTCACTTGGTCATGGTGTGGAAAGAGGAGGCGCTCTTCATTTGTCACATGGTGCGGAAATGACCTCAGCGAGGATGAGAACCTAGAGAAGCACAGCCCTGTAGGCTTCTCTCTGCAAACCAGCCCATTGTTGCCATGGAGCTGTGCTCCTCACATCAAGGCAAGGTTGCAGCGGGCGGCTTTTGGTTTTGGAGTTGCCTCCTCACTGAGTCACAGCAGAGACGAAGAAGCCCTCATCCCTGACTGGAAAATCCTAGGGAATGTTGACCAGTCTTCCTTTGCCACGGGCTGAGGCAGAAAGTCTGGTGGTGGTGAGGAAGTTGTATTGGCCTGGCAAAGCCAGCACTTCCCTGTGTCGGCCTTTGGACACTGTGACACAGCACCTGAGGACTAACTTGGAGAAGGAAAGATGCATTTGGCTTAGTTCAAAGCCAGTTAGTTCCATCACTTTTAGGTCTGAGATGATGCAGAACATACTGACAACTAGAACATGTGGAAAAGGAAGATGCTGTCTTCATGAGTGAGGAAGCAGTAAGGCAGAAGGAGGACAAGGACCAGAACAAGGTATACTCAAGGGCATGCTCAGTGACCTCCTTCCTCCAGCGAGGCTATACCTACGAGTTTCTAACACCTCTCAGTAATGCTGCTGAAAGATGGTTCTATCCATGCAATCCTCTGTTGCAATTCCTCTGAGTTCTGCATCCAGAACAGCCTCAAGACTGTTGGCTGAGATGATCCAGCCTCACAGAATACTCCAGACAGGACTTGACCATAATCCTCAACTTTCTTTGGGTCCCCATAAGATTATCAGCACCTTGCCCTCTAGTTCCAAGGGTAGATATTTACGATTTTTTTAATAGTACTAAGGCTAAAGTTAGGGCCTAATGTTTGCTAGGCAAATACTCTACCATTGTGCCATATCCCTAACCCTTTTTAAATTTTGGAACAGGAACTTCCTGTTGGCCAGGCTGACTTTGGACTGGCTCTGTTCCCCCCCGTGTAAACTTTGAATTTGTCCTTCCCCTGCTTCAGCCTCCTGGGAGCTGGTGTTTTGGTAATTCTTAACCAAGAATTGAAGTATTTGTCACCTAAGGAGCTTTTAAGAAACACTTATACCTGGGGTCTTACCATGAATGAGTCTGGCATTGTGGTCTGACATAGGTGCATGCTAATTTCTTTATCCAAAAGTCCCTCAGCATCGCCAGTGCAGAGAATCACAGGAGAAAAAGATGGGACAAACACGTAGGCTGCGGGTTACAAGCAGTGTTGAGGCCACGCTGAACCTAGTGACAGATTTAGGAGGCCAACAGCCTACCTTACACGGGAAGGGAGCCTTAAGGACCGTGAGGGTGAACGTGGAGCCCTGCCGCTTGGCACAACGATCACACCGCCAAGCCCAGGTGTGAACTTGGGTAAGGGTGGATTTCAATCCCATTTGTCCCATATGCAGGCTGTTAGCTGGGTGGGTTGCTGGTCCTTTCTGGGTCTCTCTGCAACCATAACAATTGTGTTTACCTGCCAGGCTTATGATGAGTCAAAGGGAAACTCGGAGCTGAAACACCTGGCTCGGCTCCTGACAGCTGTGTGCATTCTTTCCCCTCCGCGGAACCTTTGGCCCTTGCTGGACTGGCCTGGTAACTAACTTCAGGATGAAGAGAGATGAGGTATTTTCAGGGAAGACACACTAACACCCATTCGTTAGTGAGAAAAAGAAGTCTATGGAGCCCTGTAGTCCTAGAGGCCCTCCGGCCTCATAGTACCAAAGAGAAACCAGAGCTCCATGCAAGCCTCAGCCTCACAGCTGACAGCACTATAATTCCTCGGATTCATAGCTCCATGGCTTGGCTGAGGTGGAACCTGGCTCCGTGACAGGGCACCTTAGTTTAGTCACAAATGTAATCTCAGCCCCGGGCAGCTTGGCCTGTGAATTTTAGCCATGGCCAGCTGTTAGGAAGGCAATACAGACCAAGTCATTCTTATTGAGGATGACTTATTTGGCGAGACTTCTCACTGAAGTCTGTTTGCAGAGTCGAGGCTCATTTATGGAGGATGACAATACCTTCTTCCCACTTCCAGGATCCACCAGTGTAGTGCGAAGCGGCGGGGCTGTGTCCCGCCACCCGGCCGCCGGCTAGCTTTACACCCGAAATAATTACACGGAAACTGTATTCTTTTAAAACACTGCCTGGCCCATTATCTGTAGCCTCTTATTGGTTAATTCTCACATCTTCCTTTAACCCATATTTAGTATCTGGGTAGCACCACGAGGTGTGGCTTACCAGGAGAGATCTTAACCTGCGTCCATCTCGGAGAGCAGCAGCATGGAGACTCCCTCTGGAGACTGCCTGAAGCGTCTCCCCAACTCTACTTCCTTGTTCCCACAATTCTGTTCTGTCTACTCCACCTACCTAATTTTTTGTCTCTTAAAGGGCCAAGGCAGTTTTCTTTATTAATTAACCAATGAAAGAAACATAGACAAATAACTCTCCTCCATCACACCAGCCTCCACTGTAGAGCACTGATACCCATTCTGCAATTTGACAG
Organism: Arvicola amphibius; assembly: GCF_903992535.2. Lineage (NCBI taxonomy): Eukaryota > Metazoa > Chordata > Mammalia > Rodentia > Cricetidae > Arvicola > Arvicola amphibius. Next base: position 2,059,748 of record NC_052063.2, read on the forward strand.
ATACTTATCATCAGCTCTTCTGTTTGGCGGGTACTTGAGAACACAGTAATCGTTTAAAAATGACTTTTCATGCTGCCTAGTCTTCTAAATTAACACCAAATATTGATGTTGAGATTATCAGCGGATCCAGATTCCTTGGAGGTCAACTCATCCAAAAGGCGGTGTGGCTGACAGAAAGGAGTAGGGACCCTGAAAGTAGACACGTGTGGTCCTTGACTCCTGATTGGAACCAGCTTGCTTGTCCTCTAAATGAGAGTCTTTCTTACTCTGAGCCTAGTGTTTTCTTCCTCAGAGAGCAGATTTTTGGCTGGGTAGAGATAGATGCTGAGGAGATGCCAGGAGGAAGGGGGGAGGGAGACCTCCTGCTGTAAGGAGGTCCCTTAGGAAACCGGGAAGATAACTTTGGGACAGTAGGTAGAAGAGCCCTCCTCCTGCTGACACACTGATCACACCCTAAAACTTAGGCTTTGGATGGGGACTTAGACATCTCTGGGTTCTGGTGGATGGGCTTGAGCTGCAGGGGATGAATGGGAGCCCCCGTCAGTGAACCTCTTGTCTGGTTTTCCTTCCCTGCACACTGGAGAAATAGGTCAAGAGATGGAATGGCATTTTATACTCTTGAAGCAAGCATAAGGGGATTTAGCCGGCCTTGTTGAAACAAGAGAGGCTTACGTTAAATAGTAACATGGGCTCTTCGCTGTGAGGAAAGAATGAGGTTTATCCCAAGCCACTGGAAGATGCATTAAGTGGCTCTCGATCTCTTCTATGTACTGGACAGCCCCCCAAGTTACTACAATGCTCATTAGAGCTGGAAGTCTGTGGTGAGTCCATTCCCTTGCTTTGTCAATCTGCCTTCAAGGCGGAAACCTGGAAGGTGCGTCCGAGTCTTACACAACAGACTCCTACTCCTGGCTGCCACCCCATCAGAGCTGGTATGGATGCCAAGTCCAAGGCTCAGGCACCAGCTAGCCACAGAGCGCTAAAGTGATTAGAAGTCTTCATCCAAACTCCTATACTCCCTCTGTCTCTTTGAAAGAGTGAGTAGGCACGCAGCCAAGGGGATCTCCCGCTGCCTTTGCATACAGTTATGGGAGTATGATCCGAGGACACAAGAAGACTCCAAGGCAGCTGAACTTTAAGGCGGCCGGTATGGATGGTTAGGGATAATGGCCTCAGACACTGAGATTTGGTTCCCCAGGTTTCTGAGCTCTTATTTGATACCAAGGATTGCTGTGGGTGCTGGGCTGTGTTACCGGGAGAGATATGGTGGCAGTAATTCATAAAGACAGCATTAGCAACATGTGCTAAGAGCTGTGTGCCCAGGCTTCATTCCCTTTTGCTTGCTAAACAGTAAATATTTATGGAACCAGTTGCTCACACAAACTGGCTAGACTGGTCTCTTTTTGGTTTCCTGGATGTGCCACACACCACACGATCTTTGCGTTTGCTCTTATCTACCCAGAAGTTCCCCTCCCCGCAGGTTATTTGGGGGGAGGGGCTGGACCTCACGCTTCTTGGGTTTTTAAATCAGAGGTCCCATTTTCATTGCAGTCTCTCTGATCACATAATCTAATGTCATAACTCCCATTCCCTCCCGGTACACCCTTTTCACTATTCCTACCCCTATTAGCATGCAGTGCTGCCCAGGATACCTTCCTTACTTGCCTGATCTCTGTGGCTAGCCCGGGAACCCCAGGACAGGGACTTTGGACTATTTTGTACATTCCTATAATCCCCTCACCTGGGTCAGGTACTCAGCTTTGTTCGGGCAGTACAGGAATTGAATGGAAGAAAGGCTTCCTCAGTATATCCAGTAAGTACCCAGTGATAAGCAGCGAGATAGCTCAGCGAACGACGTGCACCGGAGGGCTTTGCTGGAGGAGAGATAAGATAATAGGCCAGCTACACCGTAACAGACGTTCTCCTGAAACAAAACACGCTGGATGCTTCATAGATACTTTCCTATGACCTCACTAGTACCCCAGGCCTTAGGGACTATGAATTCCAGCATAGAGAGCCTCTATTGACTTTTTTTTAAAAAATAGCTGAAACTACCCAGGTAGTTTCTGAGTAAAGGAGGCCTGGACTTAATCAGTTGGCACACCTCAATGAAATATTTATATATAACACACACATATGTGTATTGTATATATATATATATATATGTAAACCTTACAATGGGCTTTTTTGTTTTGTTTTGTTTTTTTGTTTTTTCGAGACAGGGTTTCTCTGCAGCTTTTTTACAGCCTGTCCTGGAACTAGCTCTTGTAGACCAGGCTGGTCTCGAACTCACAAAGATCCGCCTGCCTCTGCCTCCCTAGTGCTGGGATTAAAGGCGTGCGCCACCACCGCCCGGCAATGGGCTTTTTTTATTGCTTTTCACAGGTCCTGTGAGGCAGCTTTACAGATGATGAAAACTGAGACTCCAGAACCATGTACCCTGTGTCTTCCAGACAGCATCAGACAAACCCAGCCATGCTTACCATTTCTGCTAAGGCCCACAAAGTGGAGGAGCTGACCTGGAGAAGAGAAGGACTTTCTGGGACCAAGTTTTCCCAGAGAAGGAGGCAGTAGGATTTCCAGGTGGGAGGACTTGGAAGAAGGAGCTGAAACAAGAACCTTGTACGACTGTGGAGGAAGGATCCCACACCGTAGCCCCTGCTCCCGCCTGCTGCTGTGGTTTGAGTCTAATAATCAGATATGGAAGATACTTGAGTAAGGCAGGGCAGGATAAAAACCCTGTGTAGGATGTAGGATTTTTAGAGTTACTTCTCTGTCTTAATTTCTTAGGAATATATCATGTCTGGTTATCCCTTCTGTTCAGTTTTTGTTAAATTAACAATCTATATTTATAATGTATTGTCTGAACCTCATAAAAATCATTGCATTTACATATAATGTGTACTCCCACTAAACTTTCAAAGTTTTATCCCTGATATTCCCTTCATTTAAGGGTGAATACTTGACAGTGGAGGATGTTGAAAACCAGGTAAGCATTCTAGGTCATGTACTGCCCCATCCATCTATCCATCCACCCCTCCATCCATCCATCCATCCATCCATCTATCCATCCATCCATCCATCCATCCATCCATCCATCCATCTATCCATCCATTAGTTGTGAGCTGAGCTGTCTTTATACACTTATATGTTGAAACCCTGTAGTACCTTATATAATGTAACTACATTAGAGACCGTCTTTAAAGGGCTATTTAAGTTAAAATGGGGTTGTTCCAGTGAGTCCTGATTTATCCTGACCAAAAGAGGGCAGAGACAAATGTGCACAAAGCAGGATCTAAAAGAGGACACAGCAACAGCGTAACCATCTCCCAGCCAAGAAGAGAAGCCTCAGAAGAAACCAGACCTCTGACACCTTCAGTTTTCATTTTTTTTAAATCTCCACATCATTCAAGCCAGTCTGTGGTGTGTGGTTTAGAGAAGCTTGGGCAAATTTATCCACTTACCGATTCATCCACCCACCTATCCATTCATCCACCCATCTATCCACACATCAATTCATCCATCCATCCGCATATCCATTTATCTCCCCACCCATCCATCCACCCCCCCCCCACATACATACAATGTTGAGTGTCCCTTTTAATCCAGGTAAGCTGTTATTCTGGATAGTTTTATTTATTTATTTATTTATTTATTTATTTATTTATTTATTTATTGTGTATACAGTATTCTGTCTGTGTGTATGCCCGCAGGCCAGAAGAGGGCACCAGACCCCATTACAGATGGTTGTGAGCTACAATGTGGTTGCTGGGAATTGAACTCAGGACCGTTGGAAGAGCAGGCAATGCCCTTAACCTCTGAGCCATCTCTCCAGCCCTATTCTGGATAGTTTTGTGTCAACTTGTCACAAGCTAAAGTCATCTGAGAGGAGAGAATCACAATTAAGAAATGCCTCTTTAAGACTGAGCTGTAGGCAAGCCTGTCATTGTCTCAGTCATTGATTGATTGGGGAGGACCCAGCCTAGTGTGGGTTGTACCATCTCTGGGCTTGTGGTTCTGAGTTCTAGAAGAAAGCAGGCTGAACAGAATTGTGAAGCAGGACAGTAGATAACACCCCTCTACGGCCTCTGCATCAGCTCCTGCCTCTAGATTCCTGCACTTTTTGAATTCCTGTCCTGACTTCCTTGGTGATGAACAGCAATATGGAAATGTAAGGCAAATAAACCCTTTCATCTGCAACTTGCTTTTTGGTCACCGTGTTTCCTTGCAGCAATAGATCCTACCTAAGACAGCCGCCTCGCTCTGGAGATAAAAGAACAAAGAGGCCGCAATCTACCCTGTTCCAGAGCGGCTAGCATTGAGTAAACAGGAGTTATGTCAGACTGTGATGTGTGCCAGGACTGACTTGGGAGCTGGAGGTGTGGTTGGAGAGACACTGGATCCAGCTTGGGAGTGGAGACACAAAACACAACAAGCTGGACTCCCGAGAGAATGGCAAATCAGGGCAACTTCAGGGAAATGCAGAGGCAGAGATACGCCAAAGGAGAAGAGCAGGAACTAGATGTGAGGATAGAAAGGGCCACACTCAGCCCATGGTTCTCAGAGCTTCCTTCCCCACCTTCGGCTCACCCACTCCTGTGTCTCAAAAAGGGGCAGTGTGGAGGTAAATTTCCACTGGCAGGCTGGGGTGAGGTCCTTCTCTCCCCTTCCTGTGAGATTCCCCTTCCTAATGGGCATGAAGAATCCGGCTCTTATCCGAAGGTCAGAAGGCTTCCTGGCAGCCCTACTGTGTCAGCCGTGGTCATGGTCATAGTGCATCAGCAGCATCACCACTTCCCAAACCATCACCACCATCATCACCCATACCACTCCCATCAGCACCCTTGCTAGCTTCCCCATCACCATAGGAGGGTCTGGGAGGTTGCCCTTGCTGGCTTCCATCTCTCCGCTGTTCTTCCTTGTGGTTGTCTTAGACCCTAGATAGATGGATTTTTAATAGTGTGATATACTATCAAAGGGAAGACCCTAGAGGGATTTTATTCATTTGTTTAAAAAGTTTACTGTTCACTGCCAGTATGTATCCATATGGTTGACTTTTAAAAGATTTATTGAAAAAAATTATTTCTTTATTTTCTCTATATGAGTGCATATATACCACATCTATGCCTGGTGCCGGAACAGATCAGAATGTGTCACATCCCATAGAACTAGTGGTACAGTTGGTTGAAAGCTACCATGTGGATGCCGAACCCGGGTCCTCTGCAAGAGCAACAAGTGCTCTTAACCACTCCATTTCTCCAGTTCCTTAAAGATCTTTTTTGTTTGTTTGGTTGGTTTTTTGGTTTTTGTTTTTAGACAAAGTTTCTCTTTGTAGCTGTCCTGGAACTCATTCTGTAGACCGGGCTGTCCTCGAACTCACAGAGATCCTCCTGCCTCTGCCCCCTAAGCCCTGAGATTAAAACTGTGCACCATCACGCCCGCATAGCGATTATTCTTATTTTAAATTACTTGTATCTGTGTGAGGGTGTGTGCACACAAGTACAGGTACTCCAAGAGGCCAGAGGCCAGAGGCATTGCATCTCCCTGGAGCTGGAGCTACAAACAGCTGTCAGCCACCCAGCATAGGTGCTGGAGATTGAGTTCAGGTCCTCTGCAAGAATAGTATTTACTCTTATTGCAGAGCTGTCTCTGCAGTCTTCAGATTTGTATGTGTGGGTCTTGTGCCTCATGTGATTGGCTATTTAGTCCCTTGTTTCACAGGGGAATCCCTTTGTGTTAATTAGGCTTTGTTGTTGCCATGCTCAAGTAACTGACAGGAGCACCTTAAGGTAGGAAGGATTCGTTTTGGTCTATATTGGCATGATGGTAGGGAAGTCAAGATGGCAGTTTGTTACACTGTATCACAATTCGTTTGTTACATTGTATCCACAATCAGAAAGCAGGGAGAGATGAATGCTGCTGCTCACCCAGCTTCCTCCTTATTTGAGAATTTTACACATGTATACAAAGTATTTTGATTTTTTTTTTTCGAGACAGGGTTTCCCTGTAGTTTCTAGAGAGTATTTTGATTTTTATGCCCTCCAGTTTTCTACAGATTCCCCCCCAGTATATGCCCCACTCATATTTCATGTCCTTAAAAAGAAAACCCACTGAGCCAGATTAGTGTTGTCCATGTGTGCATAGGTGTGGGGTAATCACCAGATCCTGGAAACCTCCCCAACCAGACAGTAGCTCCTCATTAAGGGGTGGGCTTGGAGAACATTCTCCATCCTGCCCAAAGTTTGGTTCGCTTGACCTTGTACAGGTAACCATTGCAGGTATTAGTTCAGGAGCGCAGTGGCCACCACATGTTGTGTAGGTAACATTTTCACAGCGTTCTTCCCATCCTTTGACTCAACATAAAGGGGTTTAGCAATGCCATAGTCCTAACATTTACTGAGCACCTACTATATATCAGACATCAGTCTAGGCACTGGGGATACAAACGAGTTAACTAATGTTTACTTATGGAGCTGGGAGCTTTAATTTGTGAGAAGAAGCAGATAAGAACCAACAAACGAGTGTGTGGTAGGGAAAAAAGAATGCCAGAGACAAAAGTTATTCAGGACAAAGTGGTCTTTAAAAGGAGAAAGTCAAGGAGATAAGGTTAATCAGGCACGCCTTTAATCCCAGCACTCGGAAGGCAGAGGCAGGCGGTTCTCTGTGAGTTCAAGGCTAGCTCCAGGACAGAGAAACTCTGTCTCGAAAAAAATAAAAACAAAAAACCAAAAAAAGGTTAAACAGGCAATGAAAAGGGAACTAGGGAACAAAAAGTCCCTAGGTATTAAGATATCTGGTGGCCGGAGATGGGGTTGGGAGAGGAAGGGAACTGGGGTTGGTATATAAAATGAAAATTTTTTTCTTGGCCAGGCGGTGTTGGCACACGCCTTTAATCCCAGCACTCCGGGAGTTTGAGACCAGCCAGGACAGGCTCCAAAGCTAGGAGAAACCCTGCCTCAAAAAAAATTTTTTTTCCTTAAAATAAAAAAATAATGGTACAACTAAATGCCCCTTTACACAGTAGTGTAATATGTTATGAGTTCACTATTTTTATTTGTAAATATAATTTTAAATGAATAATCAAATATGGTTAAAATGGAAAAAAAAAGGCATCTGGCATTCTGAGGATAGAGGCTAGTGTGGTGGCAGTGAACAGCAGGTATCTTGGAACACCCTGGGAGGGTTTGGGAAAGGCGTGTGACACAATATGACTTGTATTTTAGTGGACTGGGCTGACTCTTGCGCGGGACACCGACAACAGGACATCACGTTCTTAAACAGAAAGGCCAGGCTGGGGGTTATGTCAGCTTCCCAGTTGTGAGAAGCTTTGACAGCAGTGGTATAGCAGCCCAGAGGAAGTGGGAGATACTGGGTAAAATGTAAAGGAAAAGCCAAGAAAGTCTGTTAAGACAGTGCCTTGAGAGATGGGTGGTCCTGGCTCTCCAAGGGAAAATTATGAAGTAGCATTGTACCACTGATTCTGTAAAGCACTGGGGACTCGTGGCTTGGCTTCTGGGGACTTTATCATCTCAGTGCAGAGGGGAAGCAGCTGACATTCCTGGGCCCTTTTCAGTCAGGCACTCTGGCTGGAATGCCGGAAACCCAGAAGGCTCCAGGCTCTCAGAACTCGACCTTATAATTTAGTCCTTGCAATAGGAGGGTGCCTGGAAGAGATGAGTCTGGCTCCTCCTCTGTATTCCTGCTCCTATCCTACACACTTTAGGGTGGAGAAGCAAAAGAGGGATGAAGGAGTTCAGACACTCAAGAAACAGAAAGGGGCAAGTCCCCTGAATGCATGCTGTGCTGACAAAAAGAAGTCAGCAGGATGGAAATCTCCAGAACCTCCGGTGTCTACAAGTTTGCTTCCATGATGGTTCTGGGCAGATCCCCTCCTCCTAAGGGTGTAACCAAACACCCTACTTCAGAAGAAAACACTACCTGCTTTTAAAGTTAAACATATCTTAGCCTGTGGTTTCTGAGCCACATACAGCATAGGGAGCTCCCAGAAAAGACGATGAAAGAAAATCCTTGAAATCTGGACACAGGAGCCCTGTGAAGCACTGCTTGTCCCACGTGGCTCTGCAAACGGCATTAGCTACCCTTTCTTCAGAGACTTGCTATGAAGTCAGCATCATACGGTCTAACTCCTGCAATCCCCACCATGTGGCGAACCCAGTCTTATTATTATTCCATTTGATTGATGAAGTCACTGAATTTCAGGGACACCGTGTTCTACAGAAGGTTCTGGAACCGAATGTGAGCTCAAGTCAGCTTATTCCAGAGCCACAGTCCCCTGCCCTTTGCACCTGGGTGTTGTGTGGTGTGTGTGAGCACGCGTGTGCATGCCCATGAGTATAGAGGCCAGAGAGAACCTTAGGCATCATTCATTAGACACCTTCTACCTCTTTTCTTTTCTGAAAGACAGGGACTCATCATGTAATGTAGGCTGGCTAGCCAGGGAGCCGTGAAGCCTGACTTTAAGTATGTGTGTATGTGTGCATGTGTACGTATGTGTGTGTGTATTGTATGTGTATACGTACCTACCAGTGCACAAGTTCATGTGTACGCATGTGGAAACCAGAATGTTTCAGGTGTCCTGCCCTAGGGTTCATTCCCTTGAGACAAGCATCGCTCAATGAACCTGGGGCTAGGCTGGCAGTCAGCAAGCCCCAGTAATCACACTGTCCCCTTACCACCTGGCCCCCAGCACTGGGATTCCACTCCCTTGCAGCCAGGCCTGGCGTTTTAAGTAGGTCCTCGGGACTTGAACTCAGGTCTTCTCACTTGTGCAGCAAATTCTCTTACAAGACATCTTTCCAGTCTTTTATTTATTTATTTATTTATTTATTTATTTATTTATTTATTTATTGTGTTTTGAGACAGGGTCAGGGTTTCTCTGTAGCTTTGGAGCCTGTCCTGGAACTAGCTCTTGTAGACCAGGCTGGCCTCAAACTCACGGAGATCCATCTGCCTCTGCCTCCCAAGTGCTGGGATTAAAGGCGTGTGCCACCACTGCCCGGCATGACATCTTTCCAGTCTTGGTATGACCTTTAACATGGGCTCTGGGGATCAAACTTGGGTCCTCGTGCTTGTAAGGACTGTCACTCTAGCCTGCCACTTATCCTTCCAGTGCTTAGCAGATAAAAAACCGAGAAACAATTCCATTCCCACCTCTGCCCTGTGCGTGTAACTCCTTAAACAGAGCAAAACAGAGCAAAAAAGCTAAAGCTCATTGATTATTTTCACTAACAAGTGAGTGACTGCTTTCTCCAAAGGACATATTAATTAATGTCATAATAAGAAAGCTTTAGATAAATGCTTCACAGAAAAGGTGGCCCTCAAGGTCACAGAGTTTGGTGGCAAAGCCACGGCTCAAAAAGCAGACAGTGCTGCTGCCTCCAGGCCAGAGTTTTGGCTGTGTTCCAGCAGGGTGCCCTGAATTACTGACCCTCCCCCACCCTTTTAACACAGAGGGTGAAGGAGGGTCTCTGTACATCAGTAATTATAAGCACGCTTGTACTTAGGTATATATATATATGTGTGTGTGTGTGTGTGTGTGTGTGTGTGTGTGTATACGTATATATACATATATATGTGTGTATATATATACACACATATATATAGTGTGGGCCCCAACATAGATAACTATTTTTCCTAACTAGACTGGAACGGAGTCACGAGGAGTATTTAGACACAGCTTACACGGTCATCCTTGAAGGGCAAGATCCGATGTTTATTCTCCCAGTTTATATGTCATCCCCTCAATTGAGCGGGAAGACGCATTAGGCTGTATCCTAGGTAACCAGGTGAATGGCCTCTTGTCACATCTGCATCCACCTGTGTGCGAGTGTGCTAGCTGTCACAGAGTCCATGAATTAGCATCTCTATAAGACATCCTCCAAATTACGAAAGGAAGGAGCACCAAACATCCTGATCAGTTTCAGCCAACACCTCTCCTCAGGTGATCTACATTAATAACAAAAGAAAATAGGAGCAGCACTTCCAGGCTGTTGTTAGGCTGAGACAGCTTGTCTGCAAAGCTAGGTGACCACCTTAGACCGGGCCTATGGCTCTTGTGCCATAACGAAATATGGGCCTACACACACACACACACACACACACACACACACACACACACACACACACACACACACACACACACATATATATATATATATATATATATATATATATATATATATATATATATATATATATCAGGGTTTCTCTGTAGCTTTGGGGCCTGTCCTGGAACTTGCTCTGTAGACCAGGATGGCCTTGAACTCACAGAGATCCACCTGCCTCTGCCTCCTGAGTGCTGGGATTAAAGGCCTGTGCCACCACCGTCCGGGGCAGTACTTAGGTTCTTTTAAACAGGGTAGTTCTGAACCTCTTATGACAACCCAGCTTTTTGTCTTGTCTGTCCCTCTGTCCTGCAGGCTGAGGAACCCTGTGCTTTGTTGCAGGAGGAGGCTTCTGCTATAGATCCTGCTGTTCAGCCCATGAAGGGGTGTTCTCTTCTGGACAGAGCAGATGATTTCACTAGAGCAGGTTCTAGTGCAAATTTAAGTCACTCTGTTATTTCCCCCACAACAGCGACTCCTCTGCTTGCTTTCCTGTCTTCTGCAATCTGCAGCCTCTCCACCCAGCTCATCTCCACACGCAGCATACACCCTTCAAGTCAAGACAGGTGTCCCCAGCTCACCCCACTTCCGCCTCAGAAATAGGTTTCCTGTTCTCCCACTATGCAAATACATTCTCCAAATTATTCTTCGTTCTGCACCCCGTGTGCGGCTCAAGGTTCGCTTTCCAAGTTCTCTTCACATTTATAGCCTCAGTTCTTAGAGTTTGGCCCTTAGCATGCTCCCCAGACGTTCTGCAGATCCCATGATCGCGGGCGCACATGTGCCCATTCAGAAATTAAAGGTAAGCAATAAAAAGTGTGAGGAGCAATGGCTGTCTTTAAGGAAGGTATCTCTAGCAGTGTCCAGGTATCTCTCTGGCACACAGTGGGCCTTCAGCACAGGAGACATACAAGGCCTCCTTGCCATTGCTTATGCCAAGAGAGGTACTGGCATAAGACAGCCAAAGAATAGAAGTGGTGGCATTTGAACAGGACTTTAAAGACGGGAAGGTTTTTGTTTTGTTTTGTTTTCTTCTCTCCCCTCTTATGCAGATTGGGAAGAGGTTACAGACAGAAGAAACTTACTTCCTTACTTCTGCCAGGCACCCCTCAGGACTGCATCAGAAGCCAGACGGGTGTAGGGGGTGAGTGAGCCCCAGCACCCGAGCCCCTGACTACTAAACTAGAGAAACAAGGGATCCGAGCTGATCTTGAGCAAGTTTGTTCCCCAGGCCCTCATTTCCCTTAAAGTTAGAGATGAAGTCGCTCAGGCTTCAGAAGCGCCAGCAGTAGTTTCAGAGCCTGGCTATGTGTGACTTTGAAGCATTCTATTAGGGCTGAGGATCCGTCCGTTTCTGTCTTATAAAATGGGCAAATATAATCCCAACGTTCGAAGGCTTTTGCGAGGTTTCAGAACCCATATAAGCTGATAAGCCGGGTCCTGGCGTTTTTATATTAATTTTTTTTCTTTTTTACAAACGTGGAAGCAACAACCTTGACCTATGTCCCTCTAAGTGTGGGTGCTGGTGGCTTCCCTTCACTCAGTTTAGAGCCTGCTTGGAGGAGACTGTATGGTACCCCAAATAAAAACAGAGTCAAGGGGGCTGGGGAGAGGGCTTGTCTACAGTTGATTGGCCCGGCCAAGAGAGCCACTTAGTAATTCAGTTCCTTGGACAAGTTGCCGTCCACCTCAAAGGTGATTAGGTGCAGTCCTTCGAGCCTAAAAACCCTCGGGAAGAGACTAGGCTTGGTCGCGGGCATGCAGGATTGCCTTGGGGGAAGGGTGACTGCGGATTCGCCAAAGGCAAGAGGGGCTTCGGGTCCCCACCCTCCAGAGCCATGCTCCCCGCGGCCCGTGGCCAAGTGGGGCTCAAGTGGGGCCCAAGTGGGGCTCACTCTCAGCACAGCGCTCAGGGTCAGCCCCGCCGACTCCACTCGAGGGTAGTCCGGGCACTAGAAGGCTCGGCCACCCCAGCAGCCGCGCCCAGCCTCACCCAGCCCGGCCCCACCCACCCTTCCTCCCTCCCTCGGTGGGGTCGCGGCGAAGGGAGGAGGGGCGGCGGCCGGCTTGCGTGGCAGGCGCTCCGGCTGGGCTCGGCCTCCCTTCCCGGGAGGCGGGGTCGGCGCCGCGGCGGCGGCTGAGAAGTCAGGCCCCCATCCTCCTTCCCGGCCGGCCTCTTTGCTCGCCGCCCCACGCTCCGGGCCGCTCCGACGCCGCCGCTCCCGCGTGCCGCCAGCGCTGCCCCTGCGGGAGCCGGAGCCAGCGTCCCGGGCCGTGCGCTCCACTCGCTCCGCTCGCCCATCCCGCCGCCACCGCCGCCGCCATGCCCTCGGCCAAACAAAGGGGTTCCAAGGGCGGCCACGGCGCCGCCAGCCCCTCGGACAAGGGCGCCCACCCGTCGGGCGGTGCGGATGACGTGGCGAAGAAGCCGCCGCCGGCGCCGCAGCAGCCGCAGCCTCCAGCGCCGCACCCGCCGCAGCAGCACCCGCAGAATCAGGCACACCGGGGCGGCCACCGCGGCCGGTCCTCGGCCGCCTCCTCCTCCACCACCGCCGCCGCGTCCTCGGCGTCCTGCTCGCGCAGGCTTGGCCGGCTGCTCAACTTTCTCTTCTACCTCGCCCTGGTGGCGGCGGCCGCCTTCTCCGGTTGGTGTGTCCATCATGTCCTGGAGGAGGTTCAGCAGGTCCGGCGCAGCCACCAGGACTTCTCCCGTGAGAGGGACGAGCTGGGCCAGAGCCTGCAAGGCGTCGAGCAGAAGGTGGGTATCCCAGCTTTGGCCGGGTCGGGACCGCACTCCTGCTCTCCTTGAAGGGGCCATCGTCCTTTCCTGCCTAGGCCCTGTGGCTAGCGGTGGGACCCCAGATCCCTAGAAGCCAGGGCGGCCCCAAACTCGCTTTGTTAATGGTCCTGGAGAGGGACGGATCAGGCTGCGAGGATGGCCAGACCATCGGGGGAGGGTGGACCAAAGGCCTGTCACAGGACATTAGCTGTGACCTGTAAGGAAGCAGGCAGGCTCCACGGAGCCCATTCTTTTTGCATTAGGAACCGCTGAGTGGGCAGAGTTGCCTGAAAAGGAAGCTGGAAAGGAAGCCAGCGCATCCCTGGAAGCCTTTGGTCAAGGCTTCACCTCGGTTCTGCCAGTGGGAGTCATCCGAGCCAGTTTTTAATAGACCTAGAGCTTTGGGGAAAGGAAAAGCTGGTGAGCTTAGTCATTAGCTAAGTTCAGATGAAACGGTGTCTATCTTTAGGCCCCTTGTCCTTAGCTGGGCCAATGGGCCCGTGTGGGGGCCTTTGAAGTAGCCTACTCCAGCTTGAGAGGAAACACAAGGCCAAAGGCATCAGGTCACATCTATGGGGTGTGCAGACTCATGTATTTTATTTTCCAATCCGTAGCGTTAACCCTGGAGGGAGGAAGGGAGGACTCAACAGTTCCGATTCCATGTTCCAGACCAGAATATTGAGGTTCAGAGACATAAAGTGAGTTGACCAAGATCCCAGTTGACTGAGTTACAGATTGTCTAAGAAAGTCTGGGTCCACCGTGTGATGAAAACCCCCTAGCTAGCTGTTTCAGGAATGGCTGTACCCAACTCCAAGGACAAAATTGCTTAGCTTCCACACATCCAGCCCGAGGGTAACCCCCCTTTCCTCCCATGCCTCCTCCCTCCTGCCCCCACCATCCTCCACTATATCCTTGCTCAATGAAACTCAGTTGCTGGACGGAAACAAAAAATCCCGCCACTTCTGAGCCCGGAACCACCGCCTCCTTTTCCCAGCATGCTGCTTACCCTGCCAAGTCCCTAGTTTTGTTGAGTGTGCAGCGCTAGGAATTTCCTCCGAAGACGGGAAGAGCAACTAGAATGAGTCAGCCTGTGAAGTGGTGCAGGCCAAGGGAGGTGACTTCTGAGGGAGTCGAGTAGGCAGTTCTGCTGTGTGTGCGGAATATCGGAGCACCCTAAAGACACAGACACCCTGCAGGAGCCTCGTCGCCAGCTCCTGCTTCCCCGCTTCCATCCACCCACCTGCTCATCAGTCATAATATTTATCGAAGCCTGATAGTTGTTGCATGGCTGTGTGTGGGCCCTGGGGAGGATATGCAGGAGAACAGGGCACAGAGCAAGCCTGTAAAAGAGACACACTAAGTAGGTGTGAGGTGGTGGGTGACTTGCTTTGGGAAGAAAGAGTTTGTGAAACTTCCCTGGGTCTGTATCTGGGTGGTCGGGACGGTGCAGCCGTCAGAACTCTTGGGAGGGAGACTGGAAAGAGCTTACAGGTAAGGGGACAAGGTGGCTAGCCTTTCTGTGACAGAGCGGCACTCAGAAAATAAGGAGAAGTTGGAAATTGAGGCCCACATGGAGGATGTCTTGAATCCAGGTTGGAGAAGCTGGGTGTTTCCTGTGCTGCCTTGCTGTCTCTCGATTGGTCGCCCCCTTCCCTGTAGCCATAGCTGTTCTCTCTGGGCCTCAGTTTCTCATTCTGGCACCATCAAGATTTGAAAGAGTTGGGGTTGGAGATACGGGGGATGGCCCAGTCAGTAGTGTTCGCTCTGAAAGCCTTAGGTCTTGAGTTTAGCTACCTAGGACTCTTGTAAAAAGCTGGGCCTGGCAGTCCACACTTGAAATCCCAGTGTTGGAGAAGGCACAGACAGGAAGATAGCTCTGGAGTTCACTAGCCAGCCAGTGCGGCCAAATCAGTGTATTTCAGCTCCGGTAAGAGACCCTGTGCCAAAGAGTAAGGTGAAGAGCCGTGTCAACGTCTGGCCTTCACACGTATGTACATCCACGTCCCGCAGCTCATTCACATGGATATGTACTACGTACACGAGAGCACAGACTTTGCAGGAATCTTCACGGCTCCAAAGCTGTTGAAGCAGTGACCTCCCTTGGAAAGAGGTAATGGTGTTCTCAGCCTGCTGTTCAGGCATCATGTACATGAGTGGCTATACCAGAGGACCATGTGGGCGGGTCAGCCACAGCCCTAGATAAACCCCCGTTGCCCTGGTCCATCTCAAGGCTCCCTAAAACAGTAGCTGGGTGGCTCAGGCTGGTAGGAGCAGGTTGTTGAGAGGATCTGCTATTTGTAGGGAGTGAGTCTCTATTTGGGTTTTCTCGTTTTCTCATCTTGGGTCTGTGAAGAAGAGCCAGGGCTTGCTTTCGGTGGTGGCAACCCTCTAGGCATCCTTGGGAATAGTTCAGCTCCTAAAGGAAGCAGACGTTCTGGGATTCTGATGCCTGGCTCCACCGCTTGCACGCCGCGTATGGCCTACCGCACGGTGAACATCTCACACATTCCAGAAGAGCAGGCATCAAACGCATATTGTTAGGAACGCTTTGTGCACGAAGACTAACAACCTACAGTGCCCTCAGTAGGGGAGGTGCTGGCTTCCTTTGGAGGTTGGGAATGGTTTCTGATCCAAATCACCTCCTAGCCGGCTGTAAATAGCCAACCTGGGATTAAAGAGGAGCCAGGCCCACCCAAACTTTATCAGGCATTGCTCTGAATTCCCTCATTCTTTGGCCCATTGAGAAAACACGGAAGTGGCCCTGCCATGTTGCAGGTGCTGGGCTCACCCACTCATGCTTCTATTTTAAGTGCTGTGCTTAGAACAGGAAGGCATTGTGATTTACTAACCTAGTTTTAGAGGTCACCTCTCTCTCCTGCCTTCACTCTGTATTCTTTATGTCTCAGGTTGTATTTGGCTGGGGAAGGAAATTGTCTACTTTCTGGAGCCCTTGAGAACCCCATTTTAATCTGTCTTTTAAAAAAAACCTCAGACTTGGGACGGGGGACATGAGTATGATTTTAGTTCCTAGAGCATGGGGGGGGGGGTGAGCTCTGGGGCTAGAGTATCCTGCGTGCATCCTTGCTGTGCCCTTAGCTTCTCCTCTCATCTTTTGGTGTTGAGTGGAAGGTACTGCTAGGATTCCCTGAGTGTCTGAGGAGTTTAGGATAAAGCCAAACCGTGATAAAGACCGTAGCTACTATGCATTGAGCATCCAGGAGTTAGGCGCTTATGTGTTCAAACTCACTTAGTTCTCACTGTGACAATACTGTGAGTCAGGTGTATGGCTCTTTATTTTATTTATTTTTCTCACATTTTTTGTAAGATAGGGTTTCATGTAGTCCAGGCCAGCCTCACTGTGTAGCCTAGGATGACCTTGAACTTCTGACCTTTTTATTTCCACCTCAGGCATATGCTACCAGATCCAATTTATTAAGTACTTGGGCTTGAATTTCGGAGCTTGTGAAGGCTACCAGCAGTCTATCAGCTAAACTATATGCCCAGTCCCAGCCCGTGTGTGTGTGTGCTGATTTCACTCTCTTGTACTGTTTTTAAATCAAGAGAACCACCCCCCTCAAGATTTATTTTTGTTTTGTGTTTAGTGTTGTGTCTGCATGTATGTATGTGTGCATGCTTGGTGCCTGAGGAAGCCAAAAGAGGATATCAGATCCTGTGGAACTAGTTACAGACATTGTGAGCAGCCGTGCGATTGCGGGGGAATTAAACTGTCTGGAAGAGCAGACAGTTCTTTTAACCACTGAGCCATCTCTCCAGCCCCTGAAAACTCTTTTTTTTTTTGGTTTTTGGAGACAGGGTTTCGCTGTGGCTTTGGAGCCTGTCCTGGAACTAGCTCTTGTAGACCAGGCTGGTCTCGAACTCACAGAGATCCGCCTGCCTCTGCCTCCCGAGTGCTGGGATTAAAGGCGTGCGCCACCACCGCCCGGCGAAAACTCTTAAATTTAATCTAGAATATCTGTCTTCCTCCCTTTTTAAAAATATATTTAATTGTTGACTATTAATGACATGATTTATCCTGCAGACCCCTTCACACTGGGTTTATCTGGTAATAACCTTATGGCATCATAACGAGTCTCTGTTACGTGTTCCAGAAATGGGGAGTTGGGCCTAGGGACTTACAGAATCAGGGCCACACTGCTTATTCTTCTTATTCTTCTTTCCTTAAATTCACTGCCCCCCCCCCCCATGACACAGGTGTCACATCAGGATAAGGCCTGCCTTTTTGATCAGCACAGACGCTCAGTGTGTTAGGCCGGCTTGTTAGGAGGCCTGCGCTGTACCTCATTCAGAATGGAGTCCGTGTAGAGTGGATGTGTAGCAACAAAGGTCACAGCGTGTTCACAAAAGCCAGAGCGCCCTGAGGAATCGTTCGGCCTGCTGCTTGTGTTTTCAAACGAGGTCACTGATGTCCAGGGAGGGCAGTGATGTCCAGGGAGGGCAGTGATGTCCAGGAAGGACACTGGCGTCCAGGGAGGACAGTGGCTCGCCAAAAACCACACAGCTGGATGTGGCCGGCATCGACCTAGACTTGGTCTCTTTGCTTTGTGCCTCAGGTTCTTTCCTAAGCAAATGTGTGATAATCAGTTGCACGTGCTACAAAGCCAACCCTAAAATAGTAGAGAGAGGGGAGAGAGAGGCGAGGAGAAGAGAGAATAGGAGACCAAAAATGCTGATTGACCCAAACTAGAAAGCTCAAGAGTAGACTCGCAGGCTTAGCTGTATTCGGGGATCGAGTAAGGGATCTGGCCTGTTTGAGCTGTCTCCCTGAGTGTTGTCTTGTCTGATGAATGGATGTTGACCATTCATTACTGGGTGCTGGTCTGAGCAGCTCCAGGCCTCCCTCATCCAGTGGGAAAAGGTGTTGCTCACCTCATCAGCCTACCTACCTCTTTCCCTTCCCTGGCTCACCATGTTGGCGGAGAGGTAGGCAATGAGAGAGGCAGACGGACCTTGTTGCCTGGCTGGGTTGGGTAACGAGCGCGCTTGTTACTACAGCAACCACCACATAACTACCTTTGGAAGGAGAGTGCTGATGGGGAGGATACAACAGAGCGCAGAAAACAACGGGTATACAAACACGCCAGAAACGGTCCTCTGTGGCTAACATCTGGATTTGCTCGTAGGTACAGTCTCTGCAAGCCACGTTTGGGACTTTTGAGTCCATCCTGAGGAGCTCGCAGCATAAGCAGGACCTCACAGAGAAGGCTGTGAAGGAAGGGGAGAGCGAGATCAACCGTATCAGCGAGGTCCTGCAGAAGCTGCAGAACGAGATTCTCAAAGACCTGTCGGACGGAATCCACGTGGTAAAGGATGCCCGAGAGCGCGACTTCACGTCCCTGGAGAACACCGTTGAGGAGCGCCTGACGGAGCTCACCAAGTCCATCAATGACAACATCGCCATCTTCACCGACGTACAGAAGAGGAGCCAGAAGGAAATCAATGACGTCAAGATGAAGGTTGCCTCCCTGGAAGAGTCTAAGGGCGAGCGCAGTCAGGACCTGGAAATTCTGGAGAAAGCCCTGAAGGAGGTACAGGCCTCTGTGAAGTCCAGGGAGAGGGACATTGAAGCCCTGCAGAGTTCCCTTCAGACCATGGAGTCTGATGTCTACACAGAGGTCCGGGAGCTAGTGAGCCTCAAGCAGGAACAACAGGCGTTCAAGCAGGCGGCCGACTCAGAACGCCTGGCTTTGGAGGCCCTCACAGAGAAGCTTCTGCGGTCTGAAGAGTCCTCCTCGCGCCTCCCAGAGGACATCAGGAGACTGGAAGGGGAGCTGCAGCAGCTGAAGGCCCAGGCCCATGGGGCAGAGGAGGACATCGTCTTTAAAGACTCCAAATTGGTGGATGAACTCCAGAGGCAGATTGAGGGCCTAGGTGCCAGGCTCCAGTATGTGGAGGACGGAGTGTACTCTATGCAGGTGGCTTCTGCACGCCACACCGAGAGTCTGGAGTCGCTCCTGTCCAAGAGCCAGGAGTACGAGCAGCGCCTGGCTGTGCTGCAGGAGCAGCTGGAAAGCCTGGGGTCCTCCTCCAATCTGGCCGGTACAGTGAGGAGCCTGGGGGAGGCCCAGCTGACCATGGCCAGCGACTTGAAGGAGCTGCAGCACAGCGTGGGCGAACTCCCCGGCACCGTGGAGTCGCTGCAGGAACAGGTACGCTCGCTCCTCAGCCAGGACCACGCCCAGGCCACGCCTCCCCAGGACTTCCTAGACAGGCTCTCCTCCCTGGACAACCTGAAATCCTCCGTGAGCCAAGTGGAGTCGGACTTGAAAATGCTCAGGACTGCCGTGGATAGTTTGGTTGCCTACTCTGTCAAAATCGAGAGAAATGAGAACAGCCTGGAGTCGGCCAAGGGCTTGCTGGATGACCTGAGGAATGATCTCGATAGGCTGTTTGTGAAAGTCGAAAAGATTCATGAAAAGATCTAAATGAACTGCGTGTGCAGGGCACAGATTTATAGTCCAGTTTCTTACGACCAAAAACAAAACGAAGACCGATGGTTTCCTCACAGGTGCCCTCCCACCAGCCTGTTGCCCCTCCCCACACGGAAAGCAGTAGACACGTGTTCTGTGCCCGGTTAATTTATGTGCAGTTATTGCCGCTCACCTTTGATTTCTGAAATCCTGTTTCTGCTTTTGGTTTGGCTTCGTAAAGGCCCAGCCCTGTGCAGAAAAGGTGACTTTTAGGAGGAATGTGTCTACTGTTAGGGAGAGGACAATGGCTTTAACTGGGGATTAACAGGGAACAGATTAACCTTAAAAAAAAAGAAAAAAAAGAAATCCTGTCTGGCTGACCGATTTATAGTAAAACACAGCAACAACAAAAAATGGGGGGTGGGCAGGCATTTTTCTTTCTAATTGTCTTTAAGGAAAATTAATTTTACTTTTTTTTTTATATATATACACTCAGCCAGAGTTTTTATGTCTCTTGTCTTCCACTTAGAAGTGGTAAAAACTCATAGATGTAAGCTCTGAAGGCAAGGAGGAGAAAAAGCCCCCAGAGCCTTCTGCTTGAGGGTCACTCTCAGAGGTGCGGTGCCTTTCCCATCCTGAGTCTAAGCCATAGCAAAGGTAACAGGTTCTGAACGTGAGAAACAGCACCCTGAGGCCCAGGGCCCTTCTGTTCCCACCTGAGTCAGCACGTTGGGAGGGGTAACCAGGTGAGTTTGGAGTTCTAGAGGAGACACCTTTGTGTTGTGATGTATAAGCTGTACTTTCTGCAAAGGATTTGGGCATCTCCCTGGGAGATGGGGGCCAGATCCTTTATCATCACCGTGTTCCTGAAGAGTCTCCTGTCACCTGACCCCATCTGTCAGTGAGGATCACGTGTGCTGCATCTCTGTCATGGTTCTTGGTGGTACCCTTGCCCCTTGGGCTGTTTGTCTCTGATGGCTGCCTTGCCCCCCCCCCCCCCACACACACACCAAAAAAAAAAGGAAAGAAAAAATTTTAAAAAAAGAAAAAGCTGTAAAGAAAAACAAGGTTTGTTAGTTTACTGTGAAAAGGACTCTACGGCTTATTTACAGTATTTTTAATTCTTAATAAACCCTTGAGCTTTGTTATGAATTCAGCGGTGATGATGTGTTTCATCTGCGGGAAGTACTCGGGATTAGAAAATCAATAGATTTTTCCCAAGACTTTTTAAAATGTAAAGTTTTTTTTTTTTTTTTTTGTTTTTTTTTGTTTTGTTTTTCGCGACAGGGTTTCTCTGGCTTTGGAGCCTGTCCTGGAACTAGCTCTTGTAGACCAGGCTGGTCTCGAGATCCACCTGCCTCTGCCTCCCGAGTGCTGGGATTAAAGGCGTGCGTCACCACCGCCCGGCTAAAATGTAAAGTTTTAAAAGAGTTACTATCTGGGGGAGGTGGTGTGTGCCGTGGCACACGTGTGAATGTCAGGGGTCGCGGCCTGTCAGGCTCTGCCGCCCCAGGTTTGTATGTTCTGTCGGCCTCTAAAAAGGTCAGTTCCTAGCCATGGCTGATGATCTCAACATGACACCGTTAGCCTTTTCCTCAGGGAAGTGGGTGAGGACCTAAGAGACCGGCACCTGTCTTTGTATGACTTCCTAGCTGGTTCTAGTGTGTAGTTAGGGTGAGCCACTGTCTTGGAAGTATCGTAGGTGGCTGATGCACCCCTGGGCATTTCCTGTGAACCCCTGAGCCCCCATCTACCACCTGATAAAACAGATGTTGCTTATTTTGTACCTGTGTGTAGGCATGGGTCGTATATGTGCTGCCGGAGATAGCTGGAGAAATGGCTTGGCGGTTAAGAGCACTGCCTGCTCTTCCAAAGGTTCTGAGCTCAATTCCCAGCAACCACTTGGTGGCTCACAACCATCTGCAATGAGATCTGGTGCCTTCTTGAGGAAAAGACCTGGTCAGTCGTCCTCATCAACTTAGACCCTGAAACCCAGTATGGACAAACTCAACACAACCACAGGGGACTCCCAGTTGAGCTCAGTGGAGACCAGTGTCTTGGAGGAGCTTTGACGTCTTCACCTCTGTGGTACACAGTGGTACCTCAGTTTGATCCCATCTGCCTGGTATCTTCAGATGTCTGG
This sequence comes from Arvicola amphibius, assembly GCF_903992535.2. NCBI lineage: Eukaryota > Metazoa > Chordata > Mammalia > Rodentia > Cricetidae > Arvicola > Arvicola amphibius. The sequence goes on from NC_052063.2 coordinate 2,081,223, forward strand.
ATCTTGTCCCGCGCCACCCACAGCGTGACCGTCATGCCAGGCAAGCCCATCTTCTGTTTTCCCTGGGTCCCCTTTTCCTCATCAGCGTAAGATGATACAGTTCAGACCATTGGCTCTCACATCCTAAGATGAATCAGGGTCACCAGGAAACCGTATCAACATGCAGCTGGAGAGAGCGCTCAGTCAGTAAATTGCTTGCAGCCCATGCCTGAGGAGCTGGATTTGGATCCCCAGCACTGTTATAAAAAAGCTGGGTTAAGGGAAACTCCCAGGAATCCACAAGGACGGCCCCAGCTAAGACTCCTAGCAACAGTGGAGAGGGTTCCAGGACTGGCCTTCTGTAATCAGATTGGTGACTACCGTAATTGTCATCAGAGAGCCTTCATCCAGTAACTAATGGAAGCAGATGCAGAGATCCACAGCCAAGCTCTGGGAGTCCTATTGAAGAGAGGGAGGAGGGATTGTAAGAGCCGGGCACCTGCATTTTCTGGACAGACAGGGAACCTCCTTGGGACCAACCTAGGACCTCTGCATGTAACGGGGAACCAGGGACCTTCACATCACTTAAGCCAAAGCTTAGGTATTACTTGCTTCCCACTTTCCTTCCTGTGTTGGCCAGTTTAATGTCAACTTGGCACAAGTTAGAGTCATCAGAGAGAAGGGGGTCTCAATTGAGAAAATGCCTCTGTAAGATCCAGCTGTAGGCATTTTCTTAATTAGTGATTGATGGGGGAGGGCCCAGCCCATTGTGGGTGGTGCCACCTCTGATGGTGATCCTGGGTTCTATAAGAAAGTGGACTGAACGAAGTTGAGGTGATCTCATAGGCCGAAGGCAGTGCCGGCCTCAAAGCCACTGCCGCAGACAACAGAGGGCTCAGTTGCTCGGTCCTCTCGCTCGGTCGCCTAGGGGACCTAGCAAGCAGCCCTGAGGCGCTGAGAATGCAGAGGGGGAGCTCCTTGGTCCAGCCCAGCCCCATCTAGTAGCAGGTAGTGGAAGCCTTTGGTGCTGCCTTCATGCGGTTCCCATTTGGAAAGTCTCACAAATCTCTGGCAGATATTGTGAAGAACTTGAAGGAGAGCTTGGCAGCTTTGGAAAACCAAGACACTTCTGACAAAAAAGAAAAGGCTACAAAAAATGCCTCCAGGAAGTTGGTTGCCTTAAAAGTGATTCTGTATGGCACACGTGAAAAAGAGCTTCAGACAGAAGCAGGCTCCGGAACTGTACAATAGTGGTCTCCTTAGCACTGCAGTGGCTGATCTACAGCTCGTTGGCTTTGAGGGCAAAAAAGACGTGGCTCAAATTTTCAATACTATTCTCAGAAGGCAAATGGGTGCAAGAACTCCTGCTGCTGAATACATCTACACCCAACAGAATATTTTGTTCATGTGATTGGAAGGGCGTGAGTCTCCAGAAATAACTTTCATTTGTGGGATAATGTTAAGAGAATGCATCAGACACGAGCCACTTGCAAAAATCATTTTGTGGTTGGAACAGGTTTATGATTTCTTCAGATATGTTGAAGTGTCAATATTTGACATAGTTTCAGAAGCATTTGTTACATTCAAGGATTTACTCACAAGACATAAATTGCTCAGTGCAGATTTTTTGGAACAGCATTATGATAGATTTTTCAGTGTATATGAGAAGCTACTTCATTCAGAAAGGTAAATGGCAAAGAGACGGTCACTGCAGCTTCTTGAACTGTTGTTAGGCACACACAACTTCACGATCATGACAAAATCCATCGTCAAACCTGAGAACCTCAAACTCATGGTGACCCTCCGAGACGAGAGCCGAAAAATCCAGTTTAATGCCTTTCACGTGTTCAAGGTGTTTGTGGCCAACCCCAACAAGACACAGCCTATTCCAGACATCCTCCTTGTGAACCAGACCAAACTCATTGAGTTCCTCAGCAGGTTTCAGAACCACAGGACGGAGGACGAGCAGTCAACCATGAGAAGACCTATCTAGTCAAATGGATCAGGGATTTGAAGAGACCAGTTCAGCAAGAAGCCTAATTGCTAATAAACACCTGCAATATCCCACCCAACTGCAGCACTTGCTGTTAGCTACTCAGCATCGAGCACTCTCTCACCGATCCACGAAGACCATCACTGCCAATCTGCTGTTTAGTGAACAGTTTTCACTTTACCTTTCTGTGTTGGAGAACGCAGCTGCCACCGCCTATAGAATAGCGCACACGTGGTCTTCCCCTTGATCTCTGTGTCCTTCTCCCTCTGCTACAGGAGTTCTGAACGTGGCTGAGTTCACGAAGGCCTGAAAGTGGTCTAGGGAAAGAGGCATCGATGCCATCAGCTGACAGCGTTCATCACCCCTCCTCTTTGCAGATCTCTGCAGTGTGGCACGGGTACGCCTGGCATCCCGGAGCCGGATCATCCACCGTCGCCAAAGGAACGTGGTGTGCACAGGGATTTTTTTTTTTTTTTTTTTTTTTTTTTTTGGAGATTAGAGGGGAACTGTATCCAGAGTGATCTTTGGGGAGGATAAAGTTGACGGGCAAATAAACCGATACTGAAAGTTAGCAGCTTCTCAAGCGTGGAGTGTCATAAGGTCTTAAGGAAAGTGTATATATGCTTGCTACAGCTTCCTAGAACTTTTTGACATTTGATTTCCTTGAGACTTGTGAACCTGGGCCATGTAAGCAAGTCAGTTAGCATCGCCCCTCCATGGCCTCTGCTTCAGTGCCTGCTTCCAGGTTCCTGCCCGGCTTGAGTTCCTGTCCTCACTACTTGAGATGATGAGCTTTACACGGAACTGTGAGGGACATAAACCCTTTCGTCCCTAAGTTGCTTTCGGTCATAGTGTTTCATCACAGCAATGACAACCCTAACCAGGACACTCCCCCTCTCCACCTCCCTAGGGATGAAGCCCTGACACACCACCATCCTCTTCCCAGCCTCCCCTTTATGCCCTTAACCAGGGACCTAAGCTCCAGAAGCAGCTGCCCCTGTCCTTAGTTTTTTTGTTGATCAGGAAAGAAACTTGGGTTTTGGCGCATGGTACTTGGAGAACACCACTCTGCTGAACATGGAGGAGACTTTCAGGAGACAGCAAGACAGATGGGTTGCTGCCTTCGCTGTGATCTTGGTCCCGTGGGGAGACAGGAGCTAAGTCAGGAAATGGCTGAACAGAAATGACATCGCGGCATGTGCTGCGGGGACAGGCAGAGCCTCCTCGCTGGCCTTCCTGTCTCTGGCTTGTCTTTGCTTGGGGACACCCTACACAGGTGATGAGCACAGCCTTTCCAAGTACAAGTCTGTTCTTCCTTTTCCCCTACTAAATCTCTCCATGCCTGTCTTCGACTGCATGCATGACTAGACTGCAGTGTGGCTTAGAAGCAGGCTTTTCTCTAGCTGGCTTCTGCCGTCAGCCCGCTCTTCTCGGAACTCAGCTTGTGGCTGGTTTCCTGTACCCTTGTTGTGACACCTTCCACACCTTTGTACCTTCCTCCTTTCCCAATCACACTCTCAGCCCCTAAACCTTATGTTAACTTGAATTGCTCCACCCAGGGTTGCACACCCCAAGCTTCTGGTTAGATGTTCTTCCCTCTGTGTTACGACGGCTTGCAGGGCTGCCTTCTTGTCAAATGGCACCCTCCCTCCACGTCTGGTAGGCCTGTCTTTCACCTCTCTATCTACAGATAAGTCATCATGCTTGGTCTCAGGAGATATCAAGATGTAACACTTCCAGCTGGGTGGTGGTGGCACACGCCTTTAATCACAGCCCTCGGGAGTCAGAGGAAGGTGGATTTCTGTGAGTTTGAGACCAGCCTGGTCTACAGAGTGAGTTCCGAGGACAGCCAGAGCTACACAGAGAAACTTGTCTCAAAAAGCTAAACACAACAATGATGGAGGACTCTCATTGGTTAATAAAGAAACTGCCTTGGTTTTTTTGATAGGGCAGGATTTAGATAGGTGGAGTAGACAGAACAGAATGCTGGGAAGTTAGTCAGATGCCATGCCTCCCCTCAGTGAGACAGACACAATGGAGCCAGCCACCAGGTCAGACATGCTGAATCCTTCCTGGTAAGATACCACCTCGTGGTGCTACACACATTACTAAATATGGGTTAAAGCAATGTGAGAATTAGCTAATAAGAGGATGAAACTAATGGGCCAGGCAGTGTTTAAATGAATACAGTTTGTGTGTTGTTATTTTGGGTCATAAGCTAGCCAGGTGGCCAGGAGCCGGGCGGGAACGCAGCCTGCAGCTCTCACTACACAACAACAACAGTAACAACAATAACAACCCCTCCACTACTAATACAAAAAAAAAACAAAACAAAAACAGTAATAATCCTTCCTGAGTTCTGATTATGCTAGTCATTCTAAAGGCTTTACCACACCCCTTTCGACAGTTGAAGAAGGCCCCAAAGGGGTTAAGTAACTTGTTCAAAGTATTTCCAGGTCATAGTAAGTGGTAAACCACTCCCCATCACACACCAAAGTTTTATTATGAAAATAGGAAGCTGAAAATAATAATTCACTTACTCACCTACTCCTTAGTTGCTACAGACAGCAGTATGTCTTCATTATTCCATCTTAAAAAGGAACACATTTTTATTTAGAGCTCTCTGTGTGTGAGTCTGTGCGCATACCACATGGTCAGGTGCCCTCAGAGGCCAGAAGGGGTCAGATTCCCTGGAATTGGAGTTATGGGTAGCTGTGAACTGTCCAATGTGGGTGCTAGGAACTGACCTCAGGGCTCCTCTAAGAGCAACAGGTGCTCTTAACGGCTGAATTAGCTCTCCAGCCCTTCAGTAGCCCCATGATCCTTTTTGTATGTGAGGAAAATTCCCCAATTAAAGGGTTTGTTTGGGTGTGTGTGTGTGTTGGGGGGGGTGCGTGTGTGTGTGTGTGGTGGGGGTGTATTACTGTGTAGCCTCAGGCTGGTCTTGAACTCACAGTAATCCTCCTGTTTTATACTAATACTAGGATTACAGCTGTATGTCAAGATGACTGGCCCTTTTCTTTTAAGGGGAAGAAACAGAAAAACACACACTTTCAACATTTACAGTGTGTAGATCAGAGAATGTACGATGGTCTCCTTACATCAATCCCATGAGGTGCTGTGATAGGTACGGATTGTGCAACAAGCAGCCTCTGTACACTTGAGATTACAGAGACTCAGGTGTAACTCTCCCCTCCCCCCCTCCCCCCAGATTTGGGTGGGGACAGTCTCAGAGAGAGAAAGTTATTCACCCAAGTGGCCAAACCAACCTGTTCAGGAGACAGGGCTTTAGTTCCCTCCCTGATCATTTGTTTTGGCTCCATCCCAGCCTAAACCAAGACTGGAAATGCCTGGGAGCGAGCAGAGGCTCAGAGCAGCTGTTCTTGGCGGGAAGGTGTGGCACTTCCTCGGGACTGTGCTAGGCAAGCTTGTTGGTTCCTGACACCTCTGAGCAAGACCTGTTGGGCAATGGGCCTGTGGTGAAAGCCCGGCCACCCGTGTTCATGGGTGGCGCTGTTCTGTGGAGCTCCCGGTGCCCGTCGGGTGCAGCTTCGCTGGAGTTAAGACGTGTGAGTCAGTCTTAGAAACGCACACAATTAGAACTTTGCCCGCCTCTCATTTGCTTGCTTGATTCTCAGGGGGAGGGGAGTTCCCAAGTGGATTTATAAGGATGGCGCGGAGGACATTGGGTAAGGGTGCTGGTCTGCCTGGCTGTGCCGCCCTGGGTAATTCACTGTCTTTTCTGGGCCGCCACCAGTTTTCCTCTCTGTAAAGTAAAGATAGAGAAAATTATATCCATGGTCTTCCTCAGCTGCGTCTCTCCTTGCCTCTGTGACCCGCCCTGATTCTTCTGGAGTTTCCTGGGGGCAGCGGGAGGACTGGGAAGAATGGTGGAGGGCTGAGAGGGGTGGATGTTTGGGGAGGGCTGGAGAGGGCTAGGAAGGAGGGTTGGAGGGGGAGGGATTGGCTATATCCCTAAAGGACTGATACACAGTACTAAACAAATATCTTCTCATTTATTTGGGTGAAATTGGGGTTATTGACTGGGGTAAAGTCTGTTCACCTTGGGAAGATGCCCGAAACACCAGTTAAAAAAAAAAATTTAATGTTCAAGCTCTTGAATTTTTTCTGCAGGGGCCTTATGTGGTTCGGCATTAGAGAATGTGGCGCCATCTAGTGTCTGAGCTCAGGATTACAGCAACATCCTAGTTTCAACTCTGACATCAGCTGTTACAGACAGCCCTGAAGTCTAACAATTTAAAAAGATCTACAATGCACTTTTACAACACATGTACCTCCCCCCATTCGTTTTCATATGAACCTTTGGAACACTGGTTCCAAGGACTTTTCTCCTTCTGACATCCTTCTGGTCCAGAAGGGCAGGAGGTGACTCTTAGATCAGCAACTCAACTTAATCATAAATTTCAATAATAACCTCCCCTAACCATGAATCTGTATTAAATGTCACACCCCGTGGGACCCATGTGTTATCTTACACAACCCAGTTGACTGTCCCAGGGAATGGGTTGTCTTTGACAAGATCCGATTTCTAATGCATCCAGGATGCAAGCCTACATGCACACTGTGTGTCCCACATTGGTAGAGAAGAAACTGGGTTCTGAGTTCAAACTCCAACCACACCTCTACTGACCTGTCTGCCGGCAGGAAAGCTTCTTGTTCAGTGCCTTGGTTTCCCCACCTACAAATGGAGGTGAAGCCCATAGCAGTGCCTGACTTCATGGTGTTGCTATTAAGGCTTGAAGAAATCACTTTGCTTAGGACATAATAAAATACTTAAACACTGCTGAACAATGAACCATGGTGCAGGGAGCTGGGAATTCACAGCTTGCAAAATGACCTGCCTGCCGTAGGTCAGCGGGATGCATGTTTGGAGCCCTGAGTCTGCACACTTGAGGCCCCTAGGGTCTCAGAGTTCACGCCAACCCACTGAGGTCTTTGGCTCCTGAGGGTACTTACAGTTTCTGCAGTGAAAACATGGAAATTGTTTCCCTGAGAAATGGAAGCTTTGAGCTTTGTGGGACTTCCCTAAGGCCTGTGATGTCACAGCATTGCATATCAAAGACCTTTGGGTTTTCTTGTTGTACTGTGTGGTTTCTACTCCAAAGTCAGGGGTCTACTAGCTAAGAATCCTCAGCCCAACCTGGACTGGGTTCTTTCTTACTGGCTTCCATATTGTTTATCTTCTTCCATTCTTCAGAGGGGGAAACGGGAACTCCATCAGGCAAGAAGGGATACAGGAGAAAGTGAAGTCTGCAAAGAGACAGCTTGGAGACAAGCTCCCCAAGCAAGCCTTTATTAGGCAAGATTCCTATTAAAGCAAATGCCTCCCAGCGGCTGTTTCCACGTGTCTCCAGGAGAGGGCAGTGTGGAGCAGAGGCTAGGGTGGGGCCAGGTGGCTGGCATTAAAGACCATATTGTTGGGAAATCTGTGTGACCTGTAAGACATGGCGCTGGCTGAGATTTTCTTTACAATCTTTTCTAGTGGAGCATTCTGTAACCCTGAACGGAGAGAATAAAATGGGAATCCATCAAGAATTCCAAGGAAGCCGGGCGGTGGTGGCGCACGCCTTTAATCCCAGCACTCGGGAGGCAGAGGCAGGCGGATCTCTGTGAGTTCGAGGCCAGCCTGGTCTACAAGAGCTAGTTCCAGGACAGGCTCCAAAAAAGCTGCAGAGAAACCCTGTCTCGAAAAACCAAAAAAAGAAAAAAGAAAAAAGAAAAAGAATTCCAAGGAATCAAGCAAGAAACAAGGCCAGGTGCTAAGGTGGGCATGCTGGGAATTTATTTGTGGGGGGCTCAAACATTTTTTCCAGTGAGCCCAGCATTGGGGGGGGGACCTTAAACAGGCTCTCCCAGAGTCAGGCATCTGAGTTAGAAGGCTTATCAAGGCACCCCAAGTGGTTGAGAGTCCAGCGTGAGGGTGTGACCTCCTGATCTTCCTTGAGGGCACATGCTTATTTCCAAAGACACCATTGTAAATGCAGACGTCACACACTGGTGGTTCCCCATCCCTACAGTTCATGAGAGTAGGGTGGGTTTCCTCTGGAGATGGAAATTCCTTCCAGAAGTGGCTTGATGCTGAGCCTGTGGTGGCTTTGGGGTGTCCCTTGGCAGAGACAGAACATGAACTCAGCAGTGAAGCTTTTCCAAGCTCAGCCCAGACAGCCACAGGCTGTGCTTGACTGCGCTTGGGAAACCCTCATAAAATTTGTTCTTGAACAATTTCATACTCCTCTACAGTCTGTTCTGATTGCTATTGCCCCGTCCCCTCTCTTCCCCCTTCCTATCCCCTTCCCTACTACTAACCTTCTCCTGCCTTTTTTAAAATATTTATTTATTTATTATGTATACAATATTCTGTCTGTGTGTATGCCTGCAGGCCAGAAGAGGGCACCAGACCTCATTGCAGATGGTTGTGAGCCACCATGTGGTTGCTGGGAATTGAACTCAAGACCTTTGGAAGAGCAGGCAATGCCCTTAACCTCTGAGCCATCTCTCTAGCCCCCCCCCCTTTTTTTTGGTTTTTCGAGACAGGGTTTCCCTGTAGTTTCTAGAGCCTGTCCTGGAACTAGCTCTTGTAGACCAGGCTGGCCTCGAACTCAGAGATCCGCCTGCCTCTGCCTCCCGAGTGCTGGGATTAAAGGTGTGCGCCACCACTGCCCCGGCTCCTGCCTTTATTTTTTTATTTTGTGACTCTGAGCTTAACCAGGGATGTCTGTGGCTGTACTGAGGCCTAGAAGGCTCATCAGTGGGCGTGCAACTGAAGACAATGATCACCTGCCTTTCTTAGGGTTTCTATGGCTGTGAACAGACACTGTGACCACAGCAACTCTTATAAAAGAAAACGTTTAATTGGGGCTGGCACTTGTAGGTTCAGAGGTTTAGTCCATTATTGTACGGGGGTGGGAGGGTGGGGAGCATGGTGGCATTCCGGTAGAGATGATGCTGGAGAGGTGGATGGGAGTTCTACATCTGGAATCTGCAGATATTAGGGAGGGAGGGAGGGAGAGAGAGAGAGAGAGGGGGAGGGAGGGAGGGAGGGGGCGAGTAGGGAGAGAGAGAGGGAGAGGGAGAGAGAGAGAGGGAGGGAGGGAGGGAGAGGGAGGGGGAAAGGAGGGAGGGGGAGAGGGAGAGGGAGGGAGGGAGAGAGAGAGAGAGAGGGAGAGAGAGAGAGAGAGAGAGAGAGAGAGAGAGAGAGAGAGAGAGAAAGAGAGAGAGATTGGGCCCTGAGCTGAACATTTGAAGCCGCAAAGCTTACCCCAAGTGATACACTTCCTTCAACAAGGCCACTCTTCCTAATAGTGCATCGCCCTGGTGACCAAGTATTCAAATCTATGACCCGATGGGGGCCATTATTATTCAAACCACCACACCACCCTTCCCCCCCCCCTTAGAACCTTCTAGTAGCCAGTGGTTCACCAAGAAGGGAAGAGCAAGGGCTCACAAATCCCTCCTTCCTCATGTCATGGTTGACTGCACGCCCCCAGACAGGGTTTCTCTGTTGCTTTTGGAGCCTGTCCTGGAACTAGCTAGCTCTTGCAGACCAGGCTGACTTCGAACTTACAGAGATCCGCCTGCCTCTGCCTCCCAAGTGCTGGGATTAAAGGCGTGCACGACCACCACCTGGCTGTCAGGGTTGACTGTTAATAGACCCCGTCTGACGGAACGACTAAGCCACGCCCAGAAGACCGTTATCTCTCAGCACTACTCCCTACTCTGACCCCTTCATCCGTCCCTCCTCTCTTCCTCAGCGCTCTCTGAGCCCTGGATGGAGCGGTTTAAATGCCTTGGTTAGGGCTGACCATTTAACCATCACAACATCATCTTTGTATTTTTTGTTTTGTTGTTGTTGTTTGTTTTGAGACAGGATCTCTCTCTACAGAGCCCTCATTGTCCTGGGACTCACTCTGCTTGACAGGCTGGCCTTGAACTCCACCTGCCTTTGCCTCCTGAGTGCTAGGGTTAAATGTGTGCTCCACCCTCTTGGCTATCACATTATTCTTAGGGCACTGAGCGGTCATGGACCTCTGAATTCTCTGCCATCCATTGCAAAGAGAAGTTTCTCTCACTGATGCAGAGAGTAGCTTTTGTCTATGGGTACAAACAGAGTATCTAGATGGCAGCTTGGTGTCATTCATTTAGCTAAGCAACAGCCGTGAGATTCCCCCCTAGGGCCTAAGACCCTAAGATCATTGGACTGGGCTTCTATTACCATGAATGAATTCTCTCTTGCAGAGCAGGCCCCAAATCCAATCAGAGAACAGTTCATTACTCTCATAACGATCACGCCACTATGGTACCAGTGGGTATATCTCGTGGGTTGGTATTGTAGCCCATCGGGGTCATCACTGGGTGAGACCCTAGATGCCTTGCTTCCTCCATTAGCATCTTCCAGCACCGTGAAAGCTGCCATCAGGGAAGAAACTTCCATTCAGAGCTAGCTTGATTTTTCTGTATGTTGTAACCAAGGTGTGTGGTGTCTTCAGAAACAAGGCATGGGCAACCATGAGAGATGGAAAGACTGTATTTTTCTGTGAGTCATTGGGGCTCCCTGACCCACAGCTCACAAGGAGATACCCTGTATTTGACACAGAGATTTTTGTTTAATACCATGGAATTTAAATATCATAATTATCCAACCATGCAGGATTTCTCTCCTCTCCTCTCCCCTCCTTTCCCCTCAGTGCTCTCCTCCCCATCTTCTCTCTGTCTGTCTTTCTGTCCGTCTCAATCGCTCTTGTTTTTAGCTTGCATTTTTCATTGCCTACAAAGCAGTAAGTTTTCATATGAATTTTCTATACCCCCTTCATTTTGGTTAATGTTTGCCTCCTCCTCATCTTCCCTATGCCCCCCATCATGCCTAAACTCCCCCTTCCTGTCCCTGGTATTCCTCTCTCCCTGTTTTTTTTTTTTGTCAGCATATGGGTGTTCTGCCTGCAAGTATGTCTCTGTACTACATGCATGCTCTCTCTGTTTTTATATGGCCTATGTTCTGCTCCCCCATGTATCCCCCACTACAATGACCTTTTTCTTCTTTCGTGGTGTCTACATAGTGTAGACATCAAGGACAGTGTCTTAAAAGAGCTTTAAAGGTTTACTTGGCATTAAGAACAAGCAGGCATGGCGGGTAGCCAGACACAAGCATCTTCATTGTGTTCTTACTTCTACCAGATTCAGAAGGCCACAAATTCAGTGCCAGGCTTACGGATCTGGGACCAGGGAGATGTGTTTAGGACCCTCCCACCATGGTTCTCATTTCCCCACACCATAGGACTTGTTTCTGAAGCTATTGGGGATGAGACAAACACAGGCTTTGGGGACGTATGAGCTAGGTGTATGACTTGGAACAAGTTAGACTCTTTTCCCTGGCTCCCCACGTGTGAAAGGAGAGAGATTCTAAGCAGAACCTGCCTTATTGAGACCAAGTCTATGAGGAGCTTAAAAACATTATTAGTGCATGATGATGGTTTGTTGAATATAAACATGCTTGGCTATATCACAGAGAATACTATGTGCCGAGAAAACAGTTCCACAAGAAAACACACTAGAGTTGTGTCTTCTCGTTCTGTTTCTATCAAGGTGGATTAGCCGCCTGCCTGAAACAGCTCAGTAGTCAGGACAGAACAGGAGCTTTTCAAAAGCAGGCCGTTACTGTTGTTTTAACCCTAACTCATTTATTCATTGTAACACAAAGTTCAATTATTATACCCATTTACAGATGAGGAAGTCCAGGCTTGGGGTAAGGTCCCTTAGCTAGTTCGAGGTCAAGGGCTGAACGTCTCTTTCTTTCTGTGAATGTGCTGAGTCAGGATTTTGATACGTTAGACCTGGTAGATCCTCCCACCTGTCTCCCGAGTGTTGAAATTAAAGGCACGAGTCTACATTAGTGGTGCTGTTCTGAAGATTGTCCTGCTGCTGACTAAATCACCCCATCCACCTGGGAGGAAGAGACACCCCGCTCCCTCCTCCTGGATCTATGCAACCTCAAATATGTGTTATCTCTCTCCTATTGCTGGGGGTGGGGGGTATTGGGAGCTGTGAACCCACAAATCCTGAATTTCTTGTAAACCATGTGTTATGCTTGCAGCTGCTCTGAGCACGAGACCCTCAGGAATTCCTGATGACAGGAGAGTGGTTTCTGGTGCGTTTGGCTGGGGCGTGGCTATCAGTTAAAGATCCCTATATAAGCTGCCCCTGGACAATAAAGGGGGCATCCTGTTTCAAGGACGACCCGTGTCTCTGTCTGTGTGTCTTGGTGTGTTTAAATCTCCAGGCCCTTGCCTGGCTCGCGAATGGTCCTGTAGTGCAGGTGCCACAATACAGGAGTAGTACCGTACTATCACGTAGTACAGGGGGGTGGAACAGGGGGTGGTACAGGGGGGCGTTTAAAATAACCTCCAGTGCCCATCTTAAAGGTGTCTCCTCTGCAGGTCACTCACCAGTCTCTGGCTCTTCTCTCTGCTACCAAGATGGTTCCTCCCAGGTCACCAGTATTTCCAAAGACGGGATCTTCCCACCTTCATCTCTCTTAACCGCTGACTCTCCTACTCCAGGTGCCCACCCCTTCCTGTCTCATCCATGCCTGCTTGTCTTCCTTCCTAGGCCACACCCCCTTGGGATCTATGCAGTCTTTTTCCATCAGACCTGCGGGTTTGGTCCTGGCTGGGCACCCAGTCCCTTGCCCTCCACACTCTTTCTGACTATTCTGTGTAGATTGCCACTAAGTTTAACGCACGGTGCAAGTTTATGGAATTCACCATGCTCCGTGTGAGTTCATTATTTATTCTACTGAAGCCTTCTTCATATGGGAGCAAATAGCTTTCCCGTCTGCCAGCATCTCACATCAGAAACCTTCCTTCCCCGTCACTGCCCACACCCAGTGACTGAATCCCATTGACGGTTGTCTCCTGAGAGCTGTCCCTGGTCTCCTGACTACTGTCTTGCTTGAGCTCTTGCCCCCTAAACCCTGTCCTTGTATACTCCAGGCTGTAACGCATGCGGAGCCTTGGTGGGTTTTAACAAGGCGAATCTAATTATAACACGCCTTTGCTTACAGCCACAGTTGATCACGGTGTTTATAGCATGCAGGAGGGAAGGACTGACGACAGTCACATAGAGGGCAAGAAGGGGGATATGGAAGGATTCTGCGGTGAGGTTCTGATGTGAAGTCATAGCGCACGCCTGAAAGGAGCCTGTGAGTTGAAGATGCTTCAGAGTAGCTGGGCATGATGGCGCATGCCTTTAATCCCAACACTCAGGGGTAGAAGCAGGTGGATCTGTGTGAGTCTGAAGCTAACCTGGTCTACACAGTGAGTTCTAGGACATACAAGGGCTACATCGTGAAGCTCTGTCTCAGCAACAATTAAAGAAAAGGGAAAAAGAGAGAAGAACACAAGGATGTTTCTTAGAAATCCTAAGTGTCCTCTAAAGACACCAACAAAAAGTGATATAAACCCCTAAACCCTGTGCTGTGATTCTGTTCACAGTGGAGCCCCTAAACCCTGTGCTGTGATTCTGTTCACAGTGGAGCCCCTAAACCCTGTGCTATGATCAGTTAACAATGGAAGCCCTAAACCCTGTGCTGTGTCAGTTCAGAGTGGAGCCCCTAAATCCTGTGCTATGATCCGTTCACAGTGGAGCCCCTAAAACCTGTGCTATGATCCGTTCACAGTGGAGCCCCTAAACCCTGTACTATGATCAGTTAGTTCACAATGGAACCCCTAAACCCTGTGTTGTGATCAGTTCACAGTGGAGCCCCTAAACCCTGTGCTGAGTTTCTGTTCACAATGGAACCCCTAAACCCTGTGCTATGATCAGTTCACAGTGGAGCCCCTAAGCCCTGTGCTGTGATTCAGTTCACAGTGGAGCCCCTAAACCCTGTGCTGTGGTGTGGTTCACAGTGGAGTCCCCAAACCCTGGGCTGTGTCTCTAGCAGCTACTCTGCCCCATAACTGGGGCTTGTGTTTTTTGCCATCACGATTTGTTTGTCTTATCCATTTGCTTTTAGTTTCTACCCCTGAGATTTCAGTAATCTCCACGGAGTGCTGGGACGCCTGGTCTGACTATGGACAGTTCTGTCTCCCAGTGCCTGGTATATCGCACAAATATTTGTTGAGTAAGCAGTGGTTGGCTAGATGGATAAAGGTGGAGGGGAGGCTCTCTAGGACCCAAAGTGAGGAGAAGAGCATCTGTCAAGGTATGAAATTTTCAGAGAACAGGGGCTGGAGGGTGACCATCTATGGGATATGGCTGTGGTAGCAATGGAGATCTGGCTGAGGAGATGCCAAGGAAGGTAGGGCAGGCTTGCATGGGTCTTGTATGCCAACCTAGAAACTGTAGAGAGAGCCTGTGCAGGATTGTGAGTGGGAGACCTGCCACTCTCAGACTCCCTGGTTTGTGGATCATTTGGTTGATCATGAAGAACGGATTAAGCCTTGAATGGGGGTATAGCTCAGTTGGTAGCACGCTGTCTCTTATGCATGAAGCCCTGAGTTCAGTTCCCAACACTGCAGAAACCGGGTGTGGTAGCCTTATACCTATAATCCCAGTACTCAGGAGGAGCGGGCAGGAGGATTAGAAATTCAAGCCCATCCTTGGCTATATGACACATTCAGTGCTAAGATGGGAAACAGGAGACACTCAAAAAGAAGTAGAGCTGGTTGGTTTAGGCTGGCCAGGGCATTCAGCTGGAGAGTGTTGTGTTGTCCAGACAAAGGAACAAGGCCTTGAATAACTTGCTTTCCCTGCCACCAATATTGTCCATGATTTAGGTGACTGTATCTTATGTTTCCATCTGCTTTGTTTTTTTTTTTTGAGACAGGGTCACACACTGTCACCCGAGATAGCTTTGAACTTTGAACTCGTTATGTAGCCCAGGCTGGCCTTGAACCTATAACTCATACTTAGTACTTGATGCATGTTTCTGTTTATTTAGTATCACGCCTCATTCTGTTTACAGCGGGTGTTATCCATGCCTCAGCTTTAGTCTGTTCTGAGCCATGACAAAGGCACCCCTCATGGAAACAGACACCTGCAGGGGCAAACTGTGGGGCCTATTCTCCGATATCCCTGTTGAGATAGAGTTTCCATTGCCCATCATGGGAGGCTGAGGATCAGAGAACCTGCCCACGGGGCTTCTTCCTTTGTCTGGCTTCCTTGAGTTCTTTCACTGTTCCTGAGATCAACAATTAAATAAACGATTTCCCATTTGAATTCTTGTCTCAGGGTCTGTTTCTGGGGGTTGGTAGCCTCAGACATGGCCGTAGCCCACGTCAGATTCCGTCTGGGGCAGAACAGCGTGCCCTGGGGAAGTTTGCAAAGGCCAGAAATGTAGTCTTCAGTTTGGGGACTAAGAAGCCCGGTATAAAATGTTGCAGATTTTCTGCCACGCCGGGGTTCACAGATGGAAGCTTCCTGGTATGCTTTCATGCAGTGGACGGGAGACAGAACTCCTCTGTAAGGTCCCAGCATGCCCCTGGACATAATCCCCTCCTCAAGTCTCTGCCTCCTATTGCTGTCACCTTGGGGGTTAGGATTTCGACAGAGCATCTGGGGCAGGAACTAACGTGCATTCTGCACCAGACACCGTTCTTCAAAGACGCTGTATAGTCTGGCGGAGGACTTTTGGGTTAGTTGTCTGGGCTTACAGACACACACAGCTATGACTGGCTTTTGTGTGGGTGCTGGTGATTTGAACTCAGGTTCTTTCACTTTACTGATGGAGTCATTGCCCCAGCCCCTGCCTTTGCCCTGCCTTGCCTGTCCTGGCCCCTGTTAAAAATCTCATTTCATGTATTCACTGTATATGGTACTGTGTTTTCTTTTCCTTTTTCCTTCCTTTCTTTTATTTTGAGACAGAGACTCATTATGTGGTCCAGGATGACCTGGAACTTGCTGTGTAGCCCAGGCTGGTCTCTAACTTGTTATCTTTCTTCCCTGGCTTCTTGAATGTTGGGCTTACAGGCAAACAGCACCATATCTGGCTCCATTTAGCCTTTCACTGCTGTTTGGAAGAGTCTGGTATGTCATAGGTACTTAACCTGTGCATATTAAATACGCGAGAATTGGGACCAGGTGTGGTATTCGGAATACTTCGTAACTAGAAATCTAGGCAAGATCCAGCTGGAAGAGATGTTCTCTGGAAATGAGTGACTCAGCCTCGCTGGGCATCCTGGGTGTCTCTGGACTCTTTGCTCTCTGGAAATGAGTGACTCAGCCTCGCTGGCCACCCTGGCTAATGCTTGGCCTTGTCTGGGTCAGTGAATGCAGCAGCTGAAAGTCTGGGGCTGTGCTCAGCAGCAGATCAAGTGCATTCTGGAACAGGGCATTGCCAAAGCTAACATCTCTGCGGGTGTTGCTGTAGTTCACAGAAGGAAGGAGAAACTCTCCCCTCCAGAGCATTTTATTCTTGTGCCAGGTCCTGGGCCAGGCCCTTTATAGTGATTATTTAACTTAACATCATGGCCTCTGTTGTTTGATTTCAAAATAAACCCAAATTGCCCGCTCCACGTCTTTCCCCTCCCACCCCCACCCTTTCCTGTTCATGTGCCCACCTTAGCACTGCACCTGGAGGTGTAAAGGCACTCAGGAGACTCTGTGGTTGATTCAGACCATGCCGGGAAAAGTGAGTGGGCTGCCTGTGTGGTTCCACTGGGACAAGACCTCCAACAAAACCAGAAGGGGTTGTGCCTGCTTCTCCATCTGGACTCCTACTTCATCCTTATCCAACACAGGTGACACTGAAGAGCCCTGCTCCAAAGCTGACAGGTTGGCATGGGGTTCATAGATAACAGCCAGGGCAGCTGCTAATACGTCATAATGAGTCTTGCAGCTCATTTTTATTGTTTTAACGAGAACGCTGTCTGCTTTGGGTGAATTTTGGTGCATTTTAAGACCAGGTCTCTGAGTCAGACTTGAAAATAACCATAGCATGGGCTCCACTCCTGGGCTCCCACCACATGGAATGTCAGAACTTGGATCCTGTCAGCCTTTTAAAAGGTGGCTGTTGGTGGTGGCAGCAAGGAAGACCAAAGCCTTCAGAATCAGGAAACGAGACCCCTTCCTGAGCAAGATGACTTCCTTTCTGCTTTTCTGCCCCAGCATCTCAAGACCTTAGGGGTGAAAATGAAGGTGCTTCTTTTTTTTTTTTTTCAGCCCATCAACAGATTCTTTAGCATCTTATAACAGACCCAGCACTGAGTCAGGAGCTAGGGATGCAGCAGCAGCAAACAGAGATGTCCTGCTTGTTCTTTTATTCATTCAGCTATTGCCTGATTCTCGAGATTAGATCTCGTGATGCATGAAGAGAAAGCAGGGCACAGAGAAGCCTGATCTGTCTTTGAACCTAGAGTTTAAGAACGTGACTTTGAGAGTTGGAGAGGGGTGGGGCTCTCTAGGATTGGGTGGCCTCAGACAAGCTAACTGGACTATCTGTGCTTATCGAACTACCACCTTCTAGAACCGTTGGCTACGGAACGGGCTTAAACGTCATGTCTTTACAACAGTAAATAGTAAGTGCTCGCTAAATGCCGGATAAGGGAGTGCCGAGACTATTAGTGTAGTCAGGGATCCCACGGGTCGGATCTCAGACTCTAAAGTGAAGGCTGTGTGGTACATCGTGGAAACAGACCAACACGTTCGTCTGGTGGAGCACACTCCTTGGGAATGAGGCACCGGCATTCCGCAAAAGGGAACAATACGAACAGAAGACACGGATGTCTGGGGACTGGTCCAAGGCGGACTTGGGGCCAGGTAGACCTGTATCCTGGCTCTCTCCTCTTTCCAGTGCTTTTTGGTTCAGTAGTTGAGCATCTTTGGGTCTCTGCAGTAGGAAAACCATCACTCCTCTCCTATACACAGCCCGTGTTTGCCAAGCTCCTCTAACCGTGTCAAAGAATTTCTCTTCTTGGTGGGGATGGAGAGATGGCTCAGCGGTTAAGAGCACTGGCTGTTCTTCCAGAGGACTCAGGTTCAATTCCCAGCACCCACATGGTGGCTCATAATGTCTGTAATGTCTGTTCTTGGTGATCTGACACCTTTACACCAATGCACATAAAGTTAAGTAACTTATAAAAAAATTAAAAAAAAATAATTTCTCTTCTTGACTTATTGGCAACTCTGTTTTAAATGAAAATTCAAGGTTGTGCTCAGTTTGTCACTAACCAGTTTGCCCTTCCCCTGATGCCAGAGTGCCAGTGGTCTCTCAGGCTGCCTCAGCCAACAGAATACCTGGATAATATATAAAGAAAGCAAATTTATGGCCTATAGTTCTGCAGCCTGGGGAGCTCCAGGTCACAGAGCCAGCAGTGAGGAGGCCCTTTCTGGTGTGATATTCTATGGCCTGAGGTAGGGGATGGAAGAGGGTGAGGGAACTCACTGCAAGAACCCTTCTGTTCACCAGGTCTCAGCCCTCTTGGCCCCATCATTCCTTTTTGGCCCCACCTCCCAGCGCTGTTACACTAAGGATCAAGTACCTAACACAGGCTTTTCCCAAGGGGCACACTCAAACCATCACAAGTTCTCAGTTATTTCAATAAGATAACTCTTCGGGCTGTCTTCAGGGCAGTCCCTGGTTCCTGAATCCCCGGCACAGTTAGATGCAGTTGGAGACGGAAACCCAAACTCAGAACCGTTCCGTTCCTCTGTTGTCTTGAACTCTCCTTTAGAGGTCTGCTGTCTTTCCAGAGTCCGTAAGCTATGTGCGTTCATGTGTGTGTACATGCATGTGTAGGTATGTGTGCATGTTCACACACCATCTGCCTTGGGAAGTCTGAGCCAGCCTGTGAATCTCTTCCCATTGTCAGAGCCAAGGGTGCTGCTCACACACAATAGCTTGCTGCCTACCTGCTAAATGGAAAGATAAATGTCATACGTTAGCCATAGGGTTACTGAAAATAAAGGAGTAATATTTGCTTCCTGAGTTCTGTCCATGGGTGATTTGGGACGGCTGAAGAGGTCCCTGATACATCTCGTGATGCAGATTCAGCTGTCCTGAAGCTACACGACTTCAGCCAATATTCTGTACTACCTTACAGATAGATGCGTGTGCAGGAAGCCAGGCTGGGGGCGGGGCAGGGCATCCGCCAGCGATACTGCAGCCGCACATTTCATGGTATGGGCTAGAACCGCTTGGCGGCTTTCATCTGACAGCCGGGGTCTGATCTGGAGCTTCCAGGAGGCTGAGAGAGAAATCTCCTGGAAGGAGGCTGTGCCTGCAAACCCTGATTGTCTGATGAGAATGGTAGTGATGGTGAGCAGTTAGAATGCTGCAGGTCTAGGAAGGAGCTGATTTCCTGATCTGGTTTCACTCCCCCCTCCCCCAAGAGTCAAATAGCCGTTCCTCACCCACCTCTGTGTCAGAACTAACATCCGGTGACTAACAATCCAAAACTTTTGAAATCTATTAACTTAGCTGACCACCAGCTCCCACCGAAAGCTAAGAATGTCGTCGGAGAGCATCTGCCGCCTGTAGGAGCGACTCCCCCACCCTGCTGCTGATAGTCTCTCTGTTCTGTGAAACTATAAAACTTCCTAAGCTGCCCCCCCCCCCGCATCGGAACATGGAATTTGAGGTGACCTAAATCCGTGTTCCCGGGCTGTGGTCACTTAAAATGTCTCTAGAATAATCCATCTCTCTGTTCCCTTTTAAGGTGAGAGATTTTTTTTTTTTCCGTCATGAACTCCACCAAAGGAGAAGCTACACATCCAGATTGAGAACTGGGACCACATCGCTTCTTCCATATTAGAATATTTGTAAAACAGTCGAAGGCCTGCTTGGTTTAACCACGGTTAACTGTATCACCTATTAATGCCTAGGACTGATGGGCAATCTCTAACCATCACTGATGTGGGAGAGTCTCCTGTTTGTGTTGATTTTATTCGTTAATAAAGAAACTGCCTTGGCCCATTTAATAGGCCAGCCCTTAGGTGGGTGGAGTAGACAGAACAGGAAGAAGGAAGTGAGGTAGATGTCTCAGGCAATCGCCATGCCTCTGCTCTCTGGGTCAGATGCGATGAAGCTCCAGCCCAAGATGGACGTACGCTAGAATTTTCCCAGTAATATGGGTTAGTCAAGATGTGAGTAAGAGGCTGAAACTAATGGGCCAGGCAGTGTTTAAATGAATACAGTTTGTGTGTTGTTATTTCGGGTGTAAAGCTAGCCGTGTGGGATCTGGGCGGGATGAAAAGCAGCCTGCCCACTGCTCCTTCTACACATCACAGAATCTTAAGCAGCTCCCTCCCGCAAGGTGCTTATTCTGGTGTCTCATGCAGATTGACTTCTTGCCAGCTAACGCCTTTGATCTGTTAGACAAGCCCTGTGCTCCAAACCTCAGCTTGAGCATCTTGGTTCCATCAGCCCTTACCCCAGCAAGGATCAACGCCCTTGCTTCAATAGGACAGTCAAGGATCAAACGTGACAGGAGGGTCTCCAATCCCCAGGACAGCAAGATGTGCTCAGATAGTGACAATTCTAGTCTCGTACTTTTTTTTCCTCCTTCAAAAAATTGTGGCAAATACACTAAGAGTTTGGAGACAGAAGGGTTCTTTGTTTGTAAGTTGTCAGGAAATCTGAGGGGGTTCAGAAGATTAATGTTTGCCTGGACCTTTCTTTACGATCCACCCTCAAGTGGGGTGGATGCCTGACACATGTCTTGGTTAATCGCTTACTTTCTTACAAGTTGATGAAGTTGGTGTCGTTATCTCTCCAGTTCAGGTGGGGAGACTGAGGTTCAGGAGTAGCGAACAGAGTGCTCACAATCACCCGGTAATGACTGCATCGAGATCGGTACCCTGTAGAGTCCGTAGGTATTGTTTGTTTGTTTGTTTGTTGTTGTTGTTGTTGTTGTTGCTCTGACTAAATACTCAACAGACGAAGTTTAAAGAAGAGAAGGGTTGTTTGGCTCTGAGCTCCAGTCCATCATGGTGGTGGCAGAAGTGTGAGGAGTCTGGTCACACGGTGTATGCAGTAAGGAAGCAGGGGGCAGGGGAGGTGACAGGCAGCTCATTTCTCCTTTCCCTTTTTGATTTGGAGCCCCAGTGTGTGGCATGATGCCGTCCACTTTCGGGTCTCTCTTCCTTAGTTAAACCTCTTTGGAAACCCCCTCACAGATGAGCTCAGAGGCTTGTCTCCTAGGTAACTCTAAACCCGCTGAGCTGACTGACTGATAACCATCACACCACACTTTAAACTAACACAGCTCAGTCATCTGTTGGGGTGGCGTGAATGACGACCAGACCTACCAGGTTAAAGACACCATGGAGCCTGCTGGGGGCTCAGAGTGCCCTCTTCCGCCTCAGGCTTCTTAGGATGGTGAGGCAGCAGTGTTGGCTCAGACTGTCCTCATGGTTTTGATGGAATGATAGATTTCTTTAGTTGGATCTAGACACCTCGGTAGCAAAATCATAGTGAGAAAAAGGACGGAGCTGGTAAAGCAGTCTTTGACATGTTTGCCTTGCAAGCATGAGAACCTGAGTTTGGTTCCCCCAGAAGCTGTGTTAATAAATAAATAAGTAAATACATGAGCTGGGCGGTGGTGGCACACGCCTTTAATCCCAGCACTTGGGAGACAGAGACAGGCCGATCTCTGTGAGTTTGAGGCCAGCCTGGTCTACAAGAGCTAGTTCCAGGACAGGCTCCAAAGCTACAGAGAAACCCTGTCTTAAAAAACCAAAACAAGCAAACAAAATAAAACAAAACAAAATCTGGGTGTGGGGTGCTATGTCATAGGCAAAGACAGGTGAATCCCTGCGGCCTGCTGGCCAGCCAGCCTAATCTGTGTTGCTAGCTTCATGACAATAAGAGAACCTACCTCAGAAACCAAACCAAACCAAACTAAACCAACCAAACCAGGGTGGACAACACCTAAAGAATGACAGCTGGGATTGTCCTCTAGATTCTACTACACACATGCACACACACATGCACACACACACATACACACACACGCATGCACACACACACGCATGCATCTGCAGACACTCATCAGTGGGCTAACTCACTGACTCATTGATGGATTCTGGCGTTGCTAGGAAATGGTAGAATAGGAGGTGGAGGATCGCTGAAGGAGGTATGACACCAGTGTCCCCAGAGTGGTGTACATTGTCCTTGGTCTCTCTCTCTCTCTCCCCCGCTCTCTGCTTCTGGGCTGCTGTAATACAAGCAAACCTTCTCCACACCCCAGTGCCACCATAATGTCCCTGGAATTGAAGGGTCTTTGGAACTGGTGCAGATCTCACGATGTCTAAAGGAGAGAAACTAAAACGTCTCCCAGTAGCCATCTTTCTTCGGCAGACCTGATAAGAGATGATGGGGTCACGCTAGGGATTCAGCCCCGAGTGGTTGGGAACCATGCTGGTGTCTTATTGAGTGGTGTGTGAAGAGGCTAGTTGGAAATTTTTGTGTTGAGACCTTGTAGATTTTATGGACCAAGACTGTTAGTCTGCGTTGTGCTGCTATGCCTGAGACTGGTGTCATAGTCTGGCTTGTTCTGTAACAGAATAGTGAAAATGGACTCTCCATTTATTATTATTATTATTATTATTATTATTATTAGTAGTAGTAGTAGTAGTAGTAGTATTAGTATTAGTATTATTACAAAGTTTCTCTGTGCACCAGTCCTGGCTGTCCTAGAACTCTCTCTGTAGCCCACACTGGCCTCGAACTCATGGAGAGCCGCCTGTCTCTGCCTCCCGAGTGCCAGAATGGATAATTTATAATAAGCAGAAACCATGTAGCTTGCTGTCTAGAGGCTAAGGAGCCTTAGATCAGAGCGCCGCAGGCTTTATGATTCTGATTCCAAAATGGCACCTTGAATGTTGCGTTATTGACTGACTGAGGGCAGTTTTTCCTTATTTGAATGGAAAATCACAGCGAGGAGCAAGACAGATTTTCTAATGACATCAACTGCAAGCATAGGGGGTTGGGACCTTCTGATCTTAGTGCTATAACTCCAGGGATCAAGTGCCAGAAGCTCATGGCTCAGCCCCGAGATTCTCTGCTTGTGTGGATCCCCAGTGGTCAGAGGTAGTAAGTAGCTCTTGGTGACTTTTTGGAACTCCTCCTGTGGCCAGACCCCGGGTTCTCCCAGGGTTGGCACCCGTCTCCTGTGGTTCCAGCTCTCAGCTATCTCTGGCCCGCTCAGTCACTCACTGTGACAGTTCTCCTCAGTTGTTCGTGCCTTGTTCTCTCCTCAGTCTTGGCTGCCAGCCATGCTACAGATCTCTTTAACTATCTAGGTGTTTCTAGCTGGCAGCCCAGTGAATTGTTGGTTTTTCATTGATCACACAAAGACAGCAAAGCACTTAGGTGAGGATCTATTGGGTCTAAGCCGCAGTACCATGGGGAGGGCAGTGCATAGGAAGGAAGTCTTCTAGTCTGTTCCAAGGAGGGTAAGATGAGTGTTGTTTGCGTAGCCAATCATACATCTATGCTAGGTGTCGTGGGCAGGGGAGGTGTTCTTTCCTGAACAAATTGAGGGCAGTGTTGAAGAGGTCTACAGCAGCTCTCTCTCTCTCTCTCTCTCTCTCTCTCTCTCTCTCTCTCTCTCTCTCTCTCTCTCTCTCGTGTGTGTGTGTGTGTGTGTGTGTGTGTGTGTGTGTCTAGAGTGACTGTAAATAGGATCATTTAAGGGTCATCAGAAGATGCCAAGGCCAAAGCAAAGTCTCCAGATACAGTCACTGTTTGGAGCATTGGCCACAGCAGTTATGATAATTCTTGTGAGGAGCCAAGAGTCGTCAGGATATCTTCAGCATTTGGAAGTCTCCTCCAAGTGTCTGCAGCTGGATCGGTCTCTCTGAGCAACTGTGAGGTTTCCCAAACATT